>NW_012150840.1:19045903-19051950 GCF_000956105.1 Propithecus coquereli
AATCTGCTTCTAACAGATTTCTTGGTGATTCATATGCATGCTAAAAGTAGAGAATACAGTTCTAAGAAATGTCTTACTTTCTTAGTCCTTTGGCTTATGATGATTAATCGCATAGAGGGGGAAGAAGAACAGAATTATTATGAAGTTTAAAAAAGTATGCCTGGGCCTCATACCCCAAGATTAAACCCCAAGATTAAATCTAAAGAGAACACAAGTTCTGTAATTTTTTAATGATTTCAGAGGATTTTTGATGTGTACAACATATGAGAAAAAATGTATATTGCCAGGAGTCTCAGAATCCTTTTTCATTCTTTTCTTTTAAATCTCCTGGCAACTACCTCTTGCTGCCAGGCCAAGAAAGATTATCTAATGCGGTTAATCAGCTTTTTACTGTCCTGTCTGTTCTTGTGGCAATTTGTGTCAAATGTGAGTATAATAATGACCCTTTATTTAGGGTAAATAGGTGTTCTAATACAGCCTCACAATTGATTTAAAATACTGTAACAGTTCCTAAATATGTACAAACAGAAAGCCAAATCCAGTTGCTGTAGGCTCATAGTTCTTATATGACCAGAAAATCTTTGCAAATTTGCAAATGGAATGCAAATAATACCATGTAAATTAAGAACATTAATTCAATGCCCCAGATGACATTTTTCTGAGAATAAATTTCTACTTGCAATGTGGATGCAACACAGTTAGTATGTTGCAGGTTCTTTGGCATTTGGCACATTTTTACTGATGTGTGCCTTGTAATTTCTCAGTTCCCTTACTATTGGTCTCTGTTTGAACCCCTGAAAAACCTTCACCCACATAGCTTAGAATGTTATTTGACCTTTTCTTCCTACAAATAAATCCAACATATGTCTATATTCGGCCCACCCCTCTTCTATGCAGATTTTATCAATGAAAGTAATGATTCTTGTTGTCAGTGTGATTGCTAGCACAAACTCAAAGATAACATTACGTGACAGTCCTTGGTTGGCAATTGAATGGCAGTATTCAGATGAAAGCTCATCAATCAGAATATGCTTAATCATTGCTTAGAAGAAAACAAATTAGAAAAAAAAAATTAAAGACAATTTTGGCTACCTAATAAAATTTCTACGGTATTTCTTTCTCAATATGTAGTGGAAGTCAGTAAAGAATAAAACTTACAAACATGGCCTTGGAGTGAGAAGGATCTAGAATCTATTTTTAGCAGTTCCACTTACTAGCTGCATCTCCTAAGACAAGTTTATTAGCTTCTCTGTATCTTGGTTTCCTCATGTGTATAATGGAAATGATTATTACCTACTTCATAGGCCAGAGATAGCTCTGGATATGCAAGGAAAGTCCTTAGCTCAATCTTAGCACATCATAAGCACTCAGTATTAGGGGCTATTTTAACTTTTTTAATAATAATTGTTACTATTGCTATTTTATTATAGATTAGAACATTAAGTTTTCATTAATTAAATCTGCCACATATTCCTTTCATTTATTTTATTTGCTTCATTGTATTCTTAAGATGTCTTCTCTTTTTTTCTACTGACCTCTTGCTTTAAGAACCTGATTATAGCAGAGGGGAGAAGCCCCATCAAAATGCTACGGTATTTGGCACAATGATTGCTTATATTGCTCCTATTGCTGCTCTTACTGCTGTAGCTGCCTCCCGAACTGCTGCTGCCACCACAGCTTCTAGATGCTGCTCAGACAATTCATTTATTTTTCAGGGGAACCAATTTAGTGATGGAGCCCTTCCTAGTGGTGATGTCCCGGGGCTGGGCACCACTAGGATAATGATGCTTTCATTAATCACCCTTGTAATTTTAATTTCTGTTAATAAAGCCCATAGTAAATTGATTGAAAGTGAAGAAGATAGCTCAAAATGTAAAGTATAATATTTTATTTTGCTGTCGTCATCTTCGTATGTTTTTGCCATGGGGATTAAAAAATTGAATCCCCATGCTAGAAAACACATATGTCCAGATTTCTGAGATGATATGTCAGGCAGGGCTTTGGATTAGAAGCCTTATTTTTTTGGTTAGTAATAGCTTCTGTCCAAGTGGAGACTTCATTAGCAGGGGTAGATTCAGGGAATCCAATAGAGACACAGAGAATAAATGCCAAAACAAAACAAAACAAAATAAAACAAAACTGGAAGGAAGGAAGGAAAAAAGAGAGGAAGGAAGGAAGGAAAAAACAAAAGCAAACCAAACCAAACAGGTTTGTGTTGCAACTGTTTTACTTTACAAATAAGCAGAGGGAAAAGGAAAGGCAGCTCATGAGTTAAATCAAAAATTTAAAAACAAAGAACCCACTAAAAACTTTCATTTGCTTTGCACATTTTCATATGCACATCTCTGACATATGCATGAAGCATGAAGGAGATGAAATAGTACATTGGGATGCACAGCCAGTGTCCTGGCTCTTCATGGTCACTAGACAGTCTGGTGGTGTTTGGCAGTGGAGGGGTGCTGACCTTACTGTTTTCACTAATTAGAAGTCTATAATTACCTTTTGTATTCTTTGTCATTTCGGGTTAGCTATATAACAGCAGAAACAGTGTTTGACCTCACAATTTGACTGATGTGTGTTGTAGCTTTAAATGACTGCCAGAAGTGGTTTCATTTTAAATGAAGGGTTAAGTAATTTTAGGGGGTTAAAATTGTGGGCAATAAATAGCCATCTACACTCATTAAAGGAAGTGACTTCTTAGACAAGAGAATGAAGCTAGAACCAATACGGACATTAGCCTGATAAAAAGTCACATCAATCAAGACTTAACTCCAAATGATTTAGGTGGCAAAGAAGCCTCGGCACCAACACTTGCCCTTGAGCAAGAGCCCAAGAAGAATGAGGGAACACAAACCAGCTCTCCTGAAAACAATTACAGCCTGGACTCTTAAGAATTTAATAACCATCACAAAAGTGCCCCTGGTGGCAGTAAAACCAAATGACCAAGAATACTCCAGATGGAGCTGCAACTGGTAAATGCAGAAAGTCTAAAGTAAGAGGGTAAACGGCAGGTGACAGTAAACTGAGGCACGAGATAGGCAAGACCCAGGATCTGCCATGGTGAGATCAGTTGCTGGAGACTGAACCCAGGTCTGTTGCACACGGCCTTCTGGGAATGTGGGGCTCTAGGTTCATACGTGTTAACTGCAGACAAAAAAGAGGCTAGAAGTGTAAAGCAATTCAGAAGATTGTCAGCAGTGGACAGGCATAGATGAGATCTGCTTACTCTACCTTTGTGACATAGAGTGGAATTGTGGAAAGTACTTGACTTTGGAGGCTAATGGACACAGATCAAAATTCAACTCTGCTTTGTCTGTGGGTAAATTATTTACCTTCTAGTGCTATATTGTCATCTGTAAAATTGTCATAAGAATAGACAGTATAAATTTGTGAAGATTAAATGAATGTATGTGAAGTACCAGCAAAGTGCCAGACATTCTGAAATGCTCATTAACATCTTAGAAGAAGGTCTCTTGTTGTGTGTCTTAAGTCTTTGTAGCTCTCCGTTCATAATTCTCCTGGAGATATATGGTCAGGGTAAAGACTGGTGTAAGAGCTTAAATGGTAAATGACACAGTTAAGATTCAAAAGAATCTCAATAGAAAGGAAGAATGATCCTAAAATGAAATGGATAGATTGCAATAGAGCTATATAAAACCATGAACTTAGGTTAAAAATAGCATTACCCTAATTCTGAATAGAAAGGACCTCATTTAAATAGATGTTTATGTGCTTAAAAATGCAAAACCCTAGGAATTTAAAAATTATAAGTAGCATAGTTATAAAAAGTGTGATATGGCTGCTAGATATTTGTAGCTAACCATCCTTCTGATTTGCGCCATTATTAGATGCCTTTGAGAGTCTGGTAGACTTTCTGCTGCCACATTTTAAAAGAAGAGAGGAGAGGAGGAAGGGGGATGGGGGGAGAGAGAGAGAGAGAGAGGGAGAGAGAGAGAGAGAGAGAGAGAGAGAGGCATGTCCAGTGCAGCACAGTGTGCTGGTTATCAAATCTTAGCTCAACCACTGTGAGTCCTTGGGAAAGTCAGTTACCTCATTGATAAAGTGATGATAGAAGAAACTCCTTGCCTGGCTTGAGCTAAAGGGATTACATAATGCAAGTAAATAGCTCAGCACAGTGCCTGGCTCATATCCGAGAGCCCCTATTATTCACAGGAAAGAGTGGTGAGAATGGTGACAGCTGTAAGAGAGAGAAGTTGCAGAAGCTTGAAATGTTCTGTATATATAAGGGAAGATTAAGAGGGGCCATGACAACTGTCATCAGTCAGCCTAACTCTGGAACAAAGAACCAAGACCAGTGGATAGAAGTTATGGGAAGATATCTTTGGACTCCATAACAGGAATATTGAAAGAAGTAACAGCAGCAGTAGTAGCAGCAGTAGCAGTAGTAGTAGTAGTAGTAGTAGTAGGAATTGAGAATAAAAGTAGCTCTTAGGGTGTTTCAATTACTTTTCTAAGGACTCTGCATTCTTATTTAATCGTCATAACATTCGTGTGCTGTAGGTTTAAACATTATTCCCATTTTACAGATGAAGAAACAAAGCACAGAGATTAAGTAAATTTCCAAGAACATATAATTTAGAAATGAATGGCGCAGCTGGGGTTTGAGCCCAGGTGGTCTAGCTGTTAACTCCATTCTCTTCATTGCTACAGGAAGCAACTCAAATACACAGGGAAAGGTTGAGTGACTGTACACCACGAATGTTAGCAAGGGGACTCTGCATTGAGAAAGAGATTGGATCTAGGGGATCTCCCATTCTCCCATCACATGTCTGTAAATCTATAAGGCCAAAAAGTAAGCAAGCAAAGAAGACACAGTGGCAAAAGCTGATATAAAACCTAGGCACAAATTGTCATGAGGTTTTCTCCATGCAAAAAATGCCTAGAGGATTCACCTAAAACCTACTTACTTTGACCGTATGCTCAGTTATAAAAGGATGGACATCTCATTGTCTTGTTCAAAGCAAAATAGACAAAATACTTTTGAATCTGGGAGTTGTAGTAGAACTAACAGCAGCAAGAAGAGACTAGTGAACCTTCAGGAGAAAAAGGAGATATTAACTTACTGACTAAATATTATTAAATAACCGAGCATATCCTCTGTGCTAAGAAAATCATTGTGAAACAAAATATGAACTCAACAATCACTGCAGTCCCCGGATATTTAGAGACTCCAGTGAGCTTTAGGCTTTTCCTGAACTTAGTGTGCAGTGGCGTTTTTAAAGGTCTTTTAGGGAAAAGATAAATTATATTCAGTTTTGCAAGGGAGGTATACGTGATATTTTCAAAAGACTTTATGTGAACTCAGTAATTTGACTTTAAGTCTAGGTGCTAAAAGGACAGGCTTCAATCCATCTCTGGCTTGCTCACTCTTCAGTAATGACAGATGTAGGTCTTACTGTGTTAAAATATTTTAATAGACTTCAATGGGAAAGGCTCTGGTCTAGAAATGCGCATTTCTGCCACTGATGTAGTTTATGACAAACTTCCTTCTGTGGACCTCAGTCTTTACATCTATAAAGTGTGGTGGATTTGACTAAACTATCTTTATTTCTTTTAGGCTCAGACCTATCCTATTTCTTTGATGTCTATAACTATGCTTATTTCCATCATGTAGATGCCAGATGCCTGTGTGCAGGGCCCAAATTGATTCTGGGCAAACAGGGCATAAATGGTTCCTAAGGCATAAGGAACTGAAGTGAGCAGAAGCCTCTACGTTCTATTTCTATTTCTGAAGCTATAAAATGTAGGCACAGTTTAATATTAGGAGACATTGCCTAGCTGTTAATATAAGATTTCAGAGTTGCCCAACAAAACCCATGGAGGCTGTTTTGTGCTTGGAGCACTTCAACGTTATGAGGGTGGCAGGTGCAATGTGGCATAAAAGGCTTAATTGCTTCACCCCACCTTTAATTTCTCTCAATCTTCCAAAACATTAAAGAGAAAAATGTTGTCTCCTGGTCTATTGTTTATGAATATAGTTTATTTTCTGTGTGTGTTTAGATAGCTCGCATGGAGAGGAGGACATT
>NW_012150840.1:19053625-19060415 GCF_000956105.1 Propithecus coquereli
TCATTCAGATTTACCTCCTAATCTTTACAATAAGAGGTACTAAGTATTAGAGAAAGAAGAAAGGGAAGTAAAAGAATGCATATAGACTGTAATAATTATAAATAAAATTTATGAAGCACCTACTATATGTTAGGTACTGTGCTAACCAAGCTTAGCATATCACACATATTAAGTCATTTAAAATTCATATCAACTGTCTGAATTACATTCTATTATTTTACTCCTCAGAGAGATTTACATAACCTGCATAAGGTCTAAAATTATTAAAAGGGAAGCTGGGAATTGAACTCAAGTTTCTCTAATTCCTGAGCCAAGATCTTAATTGCTAAATCATTGCCACATTCTCAGAGCTTTTTATTTGAGGTAATACCATTGAATTCAGGGTTTAGACTATTCTAGCAGTATCTTTCTTCACAAAGGTGTATGTCGAAACACAAGCCCTTTTAATCACTACCCCCACCCCCTGCCAATATTTTTGGGATTACTCAGGTGATGGTTTGCTTATGAAAAGAGAGAAATATAGGCAGATGACAGAGGCAGAGTCCCTGGCTTTAGATTTTTTTTTAACTTTTTCCTTGCTGATGAGAGTAATCATGTGAATAACTAAGCTTCAAGAGCTGAATGACTGATTGGCAGTAAGTTGACTAACTGTTGTTTATTTATAAGAATGTGGCTTTCACGGTAAAATGTAGGGTAGTTTTTAAAACATTAGAAATCTCACTGAGATTCTGTAAGTGCCCCTTAGATAATGTAGGTGGCATAGCTTGGGGGTTAAGCTCACAGATATTTGTCACATATTCTTGGGTTCAAGTCCAAGTTACTGGTCCTTTAGGGCTTTTTTAACCCCTCTGATTGATTTCTGTAAATTGAAACTCATAACAGTTAAACGATAGTTAATATAGTATAATATCAATAGTTTTATATGTAGAAACCAATAATAGTACCTATTTCTTAGGGTTGTTGAGAGCATTCAAAAAACAAAGTTACACGAAGTGCTAGCTCAATGACTGACATGTGATAAATATTTGATAAATCTAATTTATAATGTTTTAGAAAAGTGACAAAAAATCTTGTTATCTCTCTTTTTTGCTGTTAGGAGAGTCAGGTTGGAGTTTTGGAAAACCTACAGTTCCTCTGTCGCAGCTTTGCAAAGACTTCTTGGGAAGTGTTTATAATTTTTCTCATGTATATCTTTCCATCAGTCTTAGATTTATAATAAGAATCAACTATCCCTTCTAAAACACTTTAGTGCTTTTATATTACCTCCTTTAATTGTCTCAGTATCCTATGAATTAGAGATAATGCTCATTTTTACAAATGAGGAAGTGAGAGATCAGAAAAGTAAATAGAAAGCCTCACAGCTAGTAAAGAGAGAAACTGCAACGCTAACCCAGGTCTTCTGTCTCTAACAATCCAGTTCTGATATTCAAACAGAATGACTTGGAAACCCCATGATCCCAGCTCCAACCCATTTTGCAGATCTGAATATCAGGGTTCTAAGATAGAAAAATGTTCTGCCTCGGGTTACACGGCAAGTTTAAAGCTGACACTAGACCCTTCTGGTCCTCGTCTAGAGCTCTTTGATCATCTCCAGGTTACTTGTGTCTTTTGCAGTAATTTGTATGTTCTGTGGAGGAGAAAAGAAAAGAGAAGTGGAGAGAGAGAGAGAGAGACGACAGAGATGAAGAGAGAATGAGGGGCCTGGGGAGAAGGAGAGGAAGAGAGAAAATAATAGATTCATATATGAAGGTTAGATGAAGGGCAGGCATCCAGGGGTGGTCTGTATAGAGTACCAGGGTTTTCTACTCTTGGAACTAATCTTAACTGGCAGGAGGGGCAGGAAAAAGCAGAGAGAGCACATCTGTGATATTATTTGGCCCTGCTCCCAGTCCCTCCCAAACACGACAGTGATGATGACAGGAGTCATGGTTGACAGTATGGGATGACGCCCTCTTTGGCCTCCTTGAGACCAGCTGTGGCACCACCATCACCATCCAGGGCCTTGTCCCTCCAGGTTCGGCTTTCCCCGCACTGGCTGGCACTGCCCTGATGTCAGAGCTTGGCCAATTTGGTTCCTCAGAGGACCCTGCAGAGAAATTCACTCCCACAGAGGCATTTTCTTGACATTTTGACACTTTCTCAGAGACAGGCAAAAGGCAGGCCAAGGGCCCAATCATCGGGCCCATCAAAATCAAACTATATTTTCTGAGCGGCTGTCAATAGAATGTGCATGAGATTATTATTGTTTGCCAGCGCTCTATCGATCTTGGCTTTGTGAAGCTCAAAGTCTGTTTACAGACACCCATAAAAATGAACGGCCACTTCTTTTACTGAAGGTTAATGTGGTGTGTTTATTTAATTGAATGGAAATGGCTTTGTGTTTTCCAAATGTCATTGTTAACAAATTTTCAAGGGAATCTGGGTGACTAGTGTACAGGGGCTGAGGATAGAACAGGGGCTGTTTCGGGTAGGGAAGGTTGTTGGGACCGGAGGTTGCTAGAGGCAAGAGATAAAAGACAAACACATGGATAAAATATTGGAATAATGTCCCTATATAGAAATGCTATAAAAAAATCTGTACTCTATATTAGTGTTGTTTTTAAAACTTGTCAGTAAGAATTCTCCCCTGGGTGTTTTATTCTTCTGCTTTCCTCTGTTTTTGTTTGTTTTTTGGGTTTCCCTAAAAAATATTTAAAATATTTTAAAGTGACACTAAGCATTTTAGTTTACTGAGAGTTTGGGGATTTAATACTTTCCACTCTGATCCCTTTTTTCCCTTCTCTAAGAGAGTTGACAGAAATGGCTAAAATTAGGAGTCATATCAGATAGAGCCAGACATTGGCAATCTCAGTGACCTGCTTTTTAAGAGATGTTTTTCGACTGACGGGAGGGGAGATGCAGACAGATTTTGCCAAAGCAATTGGACGAGCTGCAAATGGTCTCAGGAAACTATGAAAGTCTTTCTGGGTCTCCAGAATACTAGATGAAAAGCAGAAACTTCAGCCAGCCATTTGAATGTTTCAGATGGAGCTATCGGAATAATCCCCTGGATATTTTTCTTTGACTGTCTTCAGGAGGTTTGTCTTTTTATGCGGTGAACGTTGACAATTTCCATTTTCAAATTTTACTCTTCTCATTCTGCCTTAGTCTTCTTAGCATACAAACAAGAAACACAACAAAAAATTGTAAGTATTAAAATATAAATGTGAATGAATGGTGAGTAACAAAACAAAAGGAGTCGTAAAGCAGCCATTCATTTATTCAAGAAATTGCTGAGCTCCTCTAAGGGGCCAGATGCTGCACTGAGTAGTACTATAGTTAAAAAAAATAATAATAAGTAAGCTAAAGTCCTATAATCAAATATCCCATGCCCTGTGCCTGTGTGTGTGTGTGTGTGTGTGTGTTGATGGGTGAATGGTTATATGGATACTTAAGAATTTAATAAGTTTTATAATAGCTGTACTCAAAAAGTGTATTGGGAGAGCCTGACTCTGATTGGGGGGCATTGCTTTAACATCTGGTAATGGGGATATATCCCTGTCTTCATTCTCTCCTTTACCCCCACATCTAATCTTGATTAAAGTCTGATTTCAGATAATTAAACCATATTTTGAATATTTGAGTTCCTTCAAGAGCCAAACAGAAATAATATCACATGTTTAGTTTTGGGAAACACTACTTCTAAAACTTATTTGAGTATCTCAGATTTTTTCGTCCTTCTAAATATACAGACAAAATCGACTTGGGGACAAGAGTTGGAAATGCGTGACTCCTTCCTCTTTCTAAGTGGTACAAAATGTTGGAAATAAGAATTAAACAAGACTGAGGATGAGAATCACAAGATAGGTTTCTTCAGCATGAATTCCATACCTGAAAATCTTAGTTCTGAGTTCAAAGCAGATCTATAACATCCTGTATTAAAAGAAATACAATAGAATTAGCAAGGATGGGGTAAGGAGAGTGGGCAGATGTGTTCTTGAAGAGAACACTCTAAAGGCAGAACATTATCGTCAATTAATTTTTACTTCTTTTAGACTGTTAGACTATTAAACAAAGTCTTATGAGAAAGTGGGTTTTTAGTAATCTCTAGGAAGATGTTCTTGATAATAAATTAAATTAGGACTGTGCATTGTGGAGCCCCACCTGTTGTCCTCCCTCTGGTGAGCTTCCTTAATATCAGGTGCAACCTAGTTAGAGGTGACATGAAGTCACAGAATTGGATATTTTTTTTTTTCCTTCAAAGTTAAGCAAATATAGATGAGTTCCTCTGATATATCTAAGATGACAGACACTGTTTTTGAGAAATTGATTTGAGGATGGTACGGGTCCAGGCCAACAGGTCCATTCCCTCTATAGACAAGGTGACCTGCTTTTCCTATTCAGCAATAGGGCTCCACTGTCTGGCATACATTATCTGACAGTGTAAAGTCATGATTAAGAGCACTGCCTCTGGAGTGATATTTTCTGGATTTGAACTCTTTGCGGGATGATCCTGGCCAAATTTCTTAACCTATTTCAGCATTAATTTCCTTATCTATAAAACATGAGTAACAAGAGTTCTCCATGGGAACCATGTAAAAGTAAATAGAAATCACTTAGCATAGTACCTGACAGAGTATGATCAGATAAACCCTAGATATTATTATTAGACTGAATATTTCAGTAGATATTGCCCGAGAAATGCTTACACATGAGGTTACCACTGCGATGGCCAGGTGCTGACAGCCACAGACCAACACCCTAAGTCCTTTGCAGATGCATGCACTTCTTCACGAGGGCTTCTAGGCATTGACTTATACAGATCCATCATCCCCTCTTGAAGAAATAACTAGAAAACCCTCGCCCTATTTATAGTGAAATAATTGAGTGTCCTTCCACCGAAGGGCAGTTAGTTCTTGAGCCAAGGGACTTCAATGCCACATAAGAAAAATCGTCTTGTGCACAATATCCTTGGAGAGATAAAGAGTGTAAAGAATCTTGATATTAGAAATTAAGGCAATAGTGCATTCAGATTGCTATGGGTTCTTCATGTCTATTTCACTATCTTCTTGTCAGAAAAAAAAGAATACTCACTTCAAAATTAAATTTTTCCCACTCTGGACCTCGATCTTTTTTGTTGTATAACTTTCATCACTTAACTGGATTTAAAAGGTCCATCAGTATGTACAAAAAAAGTATTTTTCAAAATTGCTCACATAATAGCCAAAAATAAGCCCTAATCTGGTTTTCTGTGAAATTGACCTAAACAGTATAAATAGTACAGGAATTTGAGAAGAAGAATTCTGCATTCCTATATCCTGGTTGACGTTGAAGACTGCCTTTGTCAAGCCTCCATACATCTTGAAGACAGGAGGTATCTTGCTGGTGAGAATTTTGCTGTTCTGGAGTGTACATGGTGTACACCTGAGATGTGATGGTAGAAGTGATGCTTTTGCCGTGTCACAGTTGACTTCTTACTTTTTAGAGAGGAATTCACTTGCCTGAAAAATTAACAGATTCATTTGTACAAATGGTAGTTGCACACTGGATTATTACATCCGGGTTTCCCAGTGACCCACCTAGACCCAAGGTGAAAGTTTGGCCTGAAGCTAGCAAAGGAGAAGCTAATGAATCCTAAAGGTCTTCCTGAATTTTCTTCTCTTTCTCCACTTATCCTGGTTACTTAAAAAAAAATCCCTATCATCTGTATGTCCTCAGTGTAAAATACTCATTAGCAATATTTGGTTCTATTGGTGGGATGGAGAATTCTGCCCAGTGCAATAGGAAGGTAATCCAGGGGCCACAGAACAGGTACCCTTGAGGGTCCCTGGTGTTTGAAACATATTATGAGTCTTTCAAAAAATTATTGCTTGAGGAAAGGCCATAGAAGGAGATAATTTTTGCATATGACTAATTAGTTTACATCTCTCCTATTGCTCTTTTATTCATAACTATTTATATATATACATAATACTTGATCTTTTTAGGTATCCATAAAATTCTGCTTTTATTTTTGAGAATCATGGTAATCTTCACACATATTGTCTTCTCCAAAAGATGAACACATTTCAGTATGACTCCTCCCTCATTTGTTTTGGGCACACAGAAATCACTGACCTCTCACTGTGGTATTCAGAGCTAGCGCAGACCAGGGCCTAAGGCTCTCATCACCTTTCTCAGAACCAGGGCTGAATACATAGCTGAACTGAGGTACCTACCTAAGAATGGCAAGTCTGAGAAGAGAATGCCTGGCTCTATCCCTCTGACATTCATTTGCAACTTTGTATAGCCTTTGGTCTAAGAATCAGTTAGATAAATAGAACTACTCTTCAGCAGAGACTTGGCCTATATGGCTTACTGATTTTTCTCTTGTGAGTCCACAATTGGTGTTTGCTAAAATCAAAATTTTAGAACATGGTATAGAAAGAATGTTGATTGTGGGCTCTATGCTGACCCAAAATGAAGTCTTTTAAAAGATTGTCTCTGTGTAAATATATTGCCTACATTTAACCAGTGTCATATAACAATTAATAAAAACTTAAAATTTCACACCTAAAATTTTCAAATGACAGCAGACAATAGATCAAGATTAAAACTGCTATTGACAGCCTGGACAAAGAGATAAAAACCAACAAAATAAACTTTAAAAGAAATAAATGTAAAAATCTATATTTGGATTAAATAAATCAATTTTGCAAGACTAGATATAGGCGTTCTGGCTTGACAGAACTTGATGCAAAACAAAGTCTGAAATTTTTACTTGTCCGTAAGCTTAAAATGAACTAGATTTACCTTAAAAAACAAAACAAAA
>NW_012150840.1:19060465-19063116 GCF_000956105.1 Propithecus coquereli
GAGGCTGTTTTGTGCTTGGAGCACTTCAACGTTATGAGGGTGGCAGGTGCAATGTGGCATAAAAGGCTTAATTGCTTCACCCCACCTTTAATTTCTCTCAATCTTCCAAAACATTAAAGAGAAAAATGTTGTCTCCTGGTCTATTGTTTATGAATATAGTTTATTTTCTGTGTGTGTTTAGATAGCTCGCATGGAGAGGAGGACATTCGTTTCAGTAATTCCAAACCTTGCATTAGTAATAAGTTTCCTAGGCACACTGCTTTGTTATCAGACTTCACCATGTAGACCTAACCTTCTTCTCTGTTCTCATCTTGATGGGATCATTGCAAAGCTACATGTACAATGAGGGTGTAGGTTTCATGGTGTTTTGACAAAACCACTCCATTAGCAGTTTGTAAGTTGATTAATAAACAGCATTTGGATGCTCACTACCTTGGTTTGCTTTCAGTTTCATCTGCTTTCATTAAGAATCTTCCTTAAACAGTTAGAAGGCTAAAGATCGTTTAGAGGAGACTGATGGAGATTCTCCACTCATATCAGTGCTGTAGAACCACGTAACAGGTAGATTGAAGTAGATTTTGGCTCTAAAGATGAAATTTGAAAAATAGAAAAAGTTGTCCAATGATTTCTAGATTGAGCATAAAGTTCTAATACATTAGATACACATTCACGATCTTTGTTTTAACTTTTATTTTTTAAACAGAATGGCATGGAGATAAGATTTTGTACAAGTTCTTTCAGTCAGTCAGTTCCAACTCTGAATGAACACCGAAGATGTCTTGGCTTTCCTAAAGACTCGGGCTACAGATTCTTGCTCATGGCCAGGGGTAAAATGTCCTTCCTCTATCTTAATGTTCTGCCATGTATAGCAAACATAGCAGCTATCCCAGGTTGGCACAAGAGGGTTGTCAGTGAAGCAGTATAATGAATTTCTTATAGAAATAGGAAAAGTATTTAATTTTCTGTTTTTGACTATGGGGTCTTTTCTGGTTATATACCTCTTTTTGTTTTCCTTTCCAATCTCCATCTTTATCCCAACCTATTGAGAACACCTGTGATTGCTGCTTTGCTAATATAATGATACTTGAGACTAATTAACAATACCTTAATGAGATTGCCTCCTAAAATAGGAAAATTTCATTTCAAATGGCTAGAAGATGAGTTGATGCCTAAGACAAGTCCTAGAATGGTTAAGTTACTGAATGGAACCTTAAATGTGCTTCTCTCTGCAGAAGGAGAACTGCTTTAATGTGGTTTGCTTTAGAAAGTTCCCTTCCACTTTTCCTTCTTGAATGTCTGTCTAGTGAACAGCAGGGTAAAAGTGCGTGACACTCTCACTGCCTCACAGCCATGCCGATCGAGCATAACTGCTTTTCTGGTAGAATCCACCTCATAATAAATTAAATTCATGGGAGGTGGCTAGTGCATAGTAAACATGGTGTAGACAGGCTAATACCCTGGATAGATAGAACACTGGATCAGAGAAGATGCAAACAAATTGCCTTCCTGCTGGCTCTGAAATATTTTTTTGCAGTGTAGTTAAATATGAAGTTGAAGTGAAGCTAACTAAAGCTTTGTCTAAACAACCTCTTCATTGCTTGGCTTCTTATGGGAAGGCTGTAGGTAACACTTTGTTTTAATGATTGATTTCCCTGATACTGACTCACAGTTGCACTCCTCTTGAAGTTATATGATCTCCACGCACGGAAGATGAATGCATTAGAATCAATGTGATTGTAAAGAAATTCAGTGAGAATTATCCAGGTGTTAAATGGATCACTTATAAAACATATAGTTATTTGGAACACATGCACAGACACAGACAGGCTGTCATATGGGGTTGTGGGAGATCACTGATTAACATGCATTAATCACCACATATACAGATTAAAACAAATACTGAAACAAACATTAACTCCTCAAAGTCATAGCTAAAGGGTATGCATAGGTAGATACATCATTCAGATTTACCTCCTAATCTTTACAATAAGAGGTACTAAGTATTAGAGAAAGAAGAAAGGGAAGTAAAAGAATGCATATAGACTGTAATAATTATAAATAAAATTTATGAAGCACCTACTATATGTTAGGTACTGTGCTAACCAAGCTTAGCATATCACACATATTAAGTCATTTAAAATTCATATCAACTGTCTGAATTACATTCTATTATTTTACTCCTCAGAGAGATTTACATAACCTGCATAAGGTCTAAAATTATTAAAAGGGAAGCTGGGAATTGAACTCAAGTTTCTCTAATTCCTGAGCCAAGATCTTAATTGCTAAATCATTGCCACATTCTCAGAGCTTTTTATTTGAGGTAATACCATTGAATTCAGGGTTTAGACTATTCTAGCAGTATCTTTCTTCACAAAGGTGTATGTCGAAACACAAGCCCTTTTAATCACTACCCCCACCCCCTGCCAATATTTTTGGGATTACTCAGGTGATGGTTTGCTTATGAAAAGAGAGAAATATAGGCAGATGACAGAGGCAGAGTCCCTGGCTTTAGATTTTTTTTTAACTTTTTCCTTGCTGATGAGAGTAATCATGTGAATAACTAAGCTTCAAGAGCTGAATGACTGATTGGCAGTAAGTTGACTAACTGTTGTTTATTTATAAGGATGTGGCTTTCACGGTAAAATGTAGGG
>NW_012150840.1:19073491-19080473 GCF_000956105.1 Propithecus coquereli
CCCTATGCAGTCTTAGATCCTATTGATAGACTTCTAATATATTACTAAATTATGTTGACTCTTCATCTGAAATATCTTTTTACTCCAATAATTTCCATTCAGTGATCGAGTCACAGACCTTATTGTCCTTTGCATAACAGTAGCTTATTAATGCTCTCCTTACTTCTTTTCCCATACACAATCTTTCCTCTACCTTCAGCCAATGTAATCATAGATGAGTTAAATCTGATCATATCATTCTCAAATAAATAAGCCATGAATGGTTTTCAATAATTACAGGATTGATTATTCCCTGAGGAATGGAGACCTTTAAGGTAATATCTACCCACCTTTCTTTATTTGTGCAGGTAGCACCTGCTGTTTCTAAACATTTCTTAACCATTTTGGACCACAGCATACTGAAATTGCTATGTATTTTCATATTTCCAGACTTTCACTCAGGATCTTCTTTTGTTAAAATCTTCCTTCCCACTTCATCTTGGACCTACCACTGCCCGTGATCTATGAGGTTGAATGTCTTCTCTTTTGTGAAGACTTCTCCACCCCAACTCCAGAAGAAACCAGTCTTTCCAATCTGCTCCCCTACATCTACCACAGAATGTAAAGTGCTGTTACTCTCTCTTCAGTTGTCTAGGAGCTTCTGTGTTTGTTCCTATCTCCAGTTGGTATTATTTTTTAAACTAAATAGATCTCATAAATTTTGTAAAGTACTAACCTTGAGAAGATCCCCTGTCTGAAAGGAAAATACTATAGAAAACTATTTCATTTCTCCCTTCTCCCTTTTCCATCGCTCACATTATTTGATAGCTTTGGTTAATATCCTTAATATTCTAAAATGTGTCAAAACAGTTGCTTTTCTATTTTCAGAAATAAGGTTTTAGTGATAAGTTTGAAAATTCTATACTATGAGCATTTACCTCAAGGACACAAACTTAAAAATCATAAGGTCTTTCTGTTATGTTTTGAATGTCAGTCTGCTTTGTCCAGTGGACTTCTGAGTCCTTTGTGACTGGCACATTTTACTGAGATGCAAAGACATGCAATTCTGGTGACTGAGTTTTCAAACTACAGTTTATTGAAAAAAAATGTACAGACTGAAGTTGAGGGGACTGTCAGAAGATGTGTTTCATGGATGTCTGAATAATTCTCCTTTTGCCACTTTCATCTTAATTTAGAGCCATATATTTCTTGTTACATTTTGTTTTTCCCCTGGCACCTAATAATGTAATCTTCACAATGCAGTACTACATCCCAAGCGTATAGTGCAGTAAATGAAAATGGTTGTTGGATCTATTGTCCTTCATAATTCAGAGGGAAGAAAGTCTACAGCAAGAAATGCTAGTATTCTTTGGAATGCTGGGCGTTCAATAATTGAAACATTTGGAGGAATTTCTAATTTTCCTCCTAAGAAGAATTCAGGTTTTAGTTCCTCCTGAAAAGGAGTTGATGGTTACACACTTGGGGAATCCTAAATGGAAATAGAAAGACTGTTGGGACATCTAGTTGTTTGGAGACTAAGTACTGGCCACAAGGACTGCTGTATTTCTCTCAGATCACAGCGCTGGAAGGCAGAAGCATAAGTAGGCTCAGAGAATTTCCTGTGCAAGCTTTTTCCCATCGTAATTCCTGACTGCTATCATTCTCTCTACCTTAGTGTGTGGGTGCATCTTTGTTATGTCTCCAGCCTCGCACTGGTTTAAAAAAAAAATTGCTTAGGTAAATAGCAGTGGAACCCAAATTCTCTTTTTACTTATCTTCCAGTTTAAAAAAAAAAAAAAAACTCACCACCACTCTAAAGTGCTTATTTTCTATGTTCACTATATCTAATATATTGTAAATTATGGTATCATAAATTGAGGAAAAGATTTCAAAGAATCTGTGAAATAAAATTTTTAATACATGGTAACATTCATACACAATGACAATGGTCCTTTTGGACAATTACCATTTTCATTCATTATGTCTGATCTACCTGGGTCTAGCTAAAACTTCATTCAATGCAGCACAGCCCCTGCCCATTTGGAATCCTTTAAACTAACTATATGTATAATTATCACGGTGGGGTGATTCTTTTGTAGAGAAAGCATAGAACATAGGATCCAATTTTTCAAAATGCAACGGTTGAACCTCTGTTGCTGGGAATGTTTGAGGAAATTCCAGGTGCCTTGTCTTCATCCTGGACCTACTGAATAGGATCATTGAGAAATGGTGCCCAGGAATGTTCATTTTGTAACCTCTCCAATTAATGCATTCGCTTACTGGAGGTTAAGTATCACTGTAGATTCACCTATGACGTGTAGCACTAATCAGACAAGACACAATTTCTGGCCAGATTTGTAGCAGCAATAACTAGAAGCAATAACATTTTCTAAAACAAAACATGTGGCATATGATACTGTGAAATCTCTGGCACTGCTTACCCAATATCCACATGTGCCCCACTCAGCTCTAGATTAGAAAAAAAAGAATGAGATTCAGCCAGAGGTAGCATGAGCACAGGTGCACAATTTGGAAAAATGAGACCCATTTAAAACAAAATTCAAGCTAGAGTCAAAGAAGTTTAATAAGAATGTAAATCCCCTTACAACTGGCCCTATGATTTCTGTCTCTTAATGAACACCTGTCATCTGGTGAATAATGACCAGGCCTCTGAGCGTGGGTCAAGCAAACAAAAAGGCCCATGGCCAGAGACTCTGTTAGGCATTTTAAAATGAATAAATAATCCATCTAACAAAAACTCATGTCGGTGTGCAGGTATAATAGTATGATCGCCACAGGAGAAACAATATGCAAATGAATCACAAAGCAAGAAAAAGCAGAACTTTTCACTGCTGCCTTGGGTCACATTCACTGGAAACAGGCTTGAGATGGAGACAGTTGCAGGGAGTTTTGTGCAGCGGGCGCTCTGTGGAAACATTTCTGAATAGAAGTGAGGGAAACAGACATGGGTGTGGGTAGAAGGATAATATGGTCTGAGATTCAGGTACAGCTAAAGCCTCAGCCAGTCCCACGGTGAGCTCTGGAGTTAGGTTGTGCCTTCTGAAATGACCCAGTTTGAGTAAAGAGATCTGAATCTTTGTGCCTCCCATCCCCATCCAAATATTCAGTCACTGCCTGAAGCAGTGACTGAGAACAGGTCCAGAAAGGGACTGAGGTGTGAGCTGCCAACAGCCAGGATTCCCAACAGTTGGGGGAATGAGTACAACAATCTTGAAGGAGGAATTCAGTAGCACATCCACTACTACTGAATATCTGATTCAAGGCCAAAAATTATGGAGCTCAGAGCCACAACAGGCTTCTGATCTTCCACAGTCTGCCGAATGCTCCTGGCAATCCACTGGAGTGATAATGTTAAGGAAGGAAATGATTAAAAGTAATTTGCTGAGGGACCAGGGTTGCATTTTGAGCTGTCAGCAAGTAATGAAGCAAGAATGTCAATCGACAGGTGAATCAAAGTCAGGGCAGAAGGAAGGGAGGAGGAGATTTGCTCCAAAAAAAAGAGGCAATTGCTTAAATCGAGGCTTGTGATAAGTAGAGAAAGTTTGCAACTGCCAGAGATTGCAAAGTAGGAGAAACACTTTTTGTGTGTGTGGTTTGGAATTGGGACATGAGAGGTGTCGTGGGACAGAATCTCACTTGAGAAGTCAAGTCAAGAATCAGAACTACTTTTATATAAACTCTTAACCTCCAAATACAGGGTCCCCTGTCTTTATATTAGCTCTAGTGATGAATACTTCTTTCTTTCCTTTAATTATTGATTTGCAAGGGTAGAACACTAAGAAATAAATATATTTAATTGTTCTATTAAAAAGGAAGAAAGGCTGTTCTTGATAGAAGCAATAGATCCTGGATTTTTTTTTTTCCCAATTCAATGTGCTGTGCTCAGAATGCCCTCTGACCCACTGCTTCTATGTGTCAGAAGTCACCTGTGACTTTGCCTGTAGAGGCGCTGCTTCTTCACTGGGGGCCTGCAACCAGATTATACTTTTGAGATTATAAACACATATGGAGTGACAGGGCCTTTATAATAAAAGGCCATTTCTGTGACTATTCTTAAACTAATAAGAAGTATTTCTTTCTGTCTTCTTTTTCTTCCTTGATAGTAGTAGTAGTTAAATTGTTTTTTTTTTCTTCTTTCTTTCTTTTTCCTTTTTTTTCTTGATTTGTAGAAGACATTTTTCCTCCGTGATCTTTGAGTGCATCCCAGTCTCCCTTCAGCAGTCCACAGTGACATGATGAAAGTCGTAATAGAACTAGAGCATTGCTGTAGAGTGGCCCATGGAGATAGTTTCTAATTATAATCATTCCTGAGCTGTTTGTAACTATTTCAGACTGTTCACCCAGCTGCAGGCCACTGGCTTGTTTCTATTTCAGAAAGAATCTCTTCCTCCTCCTCCTCCTCCTCCTCCTCCTCCTTCCCCTCCCATTCCCAAATCCCCACATTTGGAGCAGCCAAGAAATTTTCTAGTACAGTGTATATGTAAGTGATGTCGCTTTCCTAAGGGATACACACTTCGTGTTTATTGGACAGGCAGCATCCTAGAGAACAAGAGAACTGAATGTTTAATTTGGTTAGAACATATCCTTTTCACAACACTGAGGACTGCAGGTACCACTAAAATCATTGCCGTTAATTACTAATCAGATTAAGTCCTCTCTATTCTACCAACTAAATACTTTTAACATTTATTCTCTGCTTTCCGTTCAGAACCTGCCTCCACCTGAGCTATGTGACCCACCTCCCAGCTGTACTGCAATGCCTTTTTCCCCGTCCATGGCCTCGCTCTTGGACCCTCTTGCCCATCCTACACACGATTGCCAAATTAAACATTCTAAATTGCAGCCCTGATTGTGTCTCCTCCTGTGTAAAATCCCTCAGTGTTTCTCATCTCCATAAAACAGTAATCTACGGTGTTCAGTAACATATGAGAAGCCCTTCAGAATCTGTCTCTAGCCCGCGCGCCTGGCCTTATCTCACGCCTTCCCCACTGCCCCACGTCTCCACGCCTTACTCTTCGCCCTTCTTGCTCTCAAGGTTCTGAGCGTTTCTGTATATTCTCCCCATTCATGGTATTTAAAACCTCAGTGCTTTTGTGCATGTAGTTCCCACCGTCTGGAACAATCATATGGATGAATTGTGACACTTGGAGAAATATCTTTGTCCCAACTTCAGAAACCTAATTTTCATTCTGATGAATACCATGAATAGCTCTCACAGCTTTTCCCCAGGCTATTTTACAAGTATTGAGGATTCACGTGTTAATCCTGAAATGAGCTTTCTAAAACAAAGCTTCATCCGAGAACCCATTAAACCTCGACTTTAAATACCTAGACAGTCTCTAAAATTGAATTTGCATTGTCTTTGCCACAGTGTCTTCTCAGGTGACCAATGCGGTCTTGTCGGATTGATACATCATGTTGTTACAACCCAACAGTCTCTAGGACACTGGAAACGGTTCAGCTACTGAAGGGAGCAGAGCTGTGCTCCTGAACTTGGAGTGGCTGCAAACCACACAGATAATCCTAAAGCTGGCAATCTCTGTAGATTTCTGGAGTGATTTGAGCATTTAGCTTTTGCTGGCAGCCCAGAGAAATGAGAAGTTCCCTGAATTGAAAGTTTGGAGAACTAGGTCCTCAACAGCCTAAGTCTGCTACACACAATCTGGGGAAGCCATTGGATTCCTCCTGCAGTCCTCATATGTAAAACTAGGTTTTGGATTTTAATGTTTTAAATAAATTCCTTTACAATGTTTTAATTATCTCTCAACCTGTATCAGATAATGTTGGTGCTCTGCCTCAATTTTTTTGACCCCTTTTTACTATTTTTCTACCACCCAGCTTCAACATGACTTCTCTTTCAATAGCCAGCATGTTTTTTGTTTCTATTAATAAAAATCTACTACTACTCTCTTGCTTCTGCTTGGAAAAACTCTCGGGTAGGTGAAACTTACACTCCAGAGTTCTCTTCTGGCATCAGGCTGCTGCCACCTGTGTGGACCTTTGCCTACACCCTTACTTGACTTCCTGTGGTTTTTTGCCCTTGCCTCCTTCTGGGAGTGTCTCTTTATTAAATCATTTGCACATGGATTTTTGTTCCAGGGTCTGCTTATTGACTGGACCCAACCTACGATATTATCTATCTATCTATCCTTGTCGAGTTTGTTAATAAAGGTTTGGCTTGGATTTGTAAGCGCCAAACCAAACTTGTTTAGGGTAAATAGAGGAAGAACGTGCTTTCTCTATTGAATTGTGCTTGATAAAGTGCTTAATAAAAATGGCTTCAGAAGCGGTTCTAGTTAAAGAAATAACTACCCCAAAGCTCTCTTTATTAATGTATGGATTTTCTGTCGTTATTGTTTGTCTCCCTATGAATAGTTTGGACTACATTTTTCAAGTAAGCATTTTATAACCTCTGTTACTGTTTCTAAGCATTCTATAAACAACTAGCTCGATAGACAAGTAACAAGGGAGTGTTGTGAGTTTTCTGTCAGTATCTTTTAGTTTTTACCTCAAAAGCTATTATTTTAAAATTTCTAATTATTAATAAATTTCAATGAAATGTGAAATGAAAACTGAAATTTGAGTTAAGAGTACCTGAAAGAGCATTTCTGGAAAAGACATAGCTTATGCCATCTGTATATGTGTAGAGAGAATTGAGATGTATAGGATCATAAAGGAGGGTGCTATTGAGCAAGGTGGAAGGTTGAAGCTTTCCCGCATCGGTGCCGGTGTGATCACCCCAGAAGGACAGTTTGTTGCAATTTGGTATCTATTGTAGCCTAAGCCTGCTGCACACGGTTTCTACTCTGATGTTTGACATGAGCCATGCACAATACATTGAAACATGGTTTTGAAGTAAATAGAAGGGTATTTCCCACTTGCTTTCATGCTATTGTTTTCTCTGCAAGATGCATTCTGACTCCTTTTGTGGATCCTCAGATTTGATTCTACGAGCTGCCGAGGAATGCAGTGCCTTTATGCC
>NW_012150840.1:19082142-19100199 GCF_000956105.1 Propithecus coquereli
TCATTAGTAAGAGTAATCATATGAGTATTTACAGTAATATATTTATTAGGTAGATTAGGCACCATATGGTGTGCTAGCTTACAGGGCTCCAGTTCTTTATTAATAGGTCTGTGGGGCTCCAGGGTAATAGGTTGCTGGATCCATATGCTATTCAGGAGACAAATTTAGTCTATGGTGACCTTGCTACAGGATCAAGTAGCATAAGAAAATGAATTGAAGTGGAAGAAATGCTTAGGTTACCCCAACAACTCTGATAATTGACCAGTGTGGCAAGGGCAGTTCTGTTCCAAAAATAATCAACAGTAAGATCAGTACTGAAGGAATGCTGTGATGGGTTATAGATTTCAAAATTTTCTTTGTTAGCAAAATCACCTTTTAAGTAACCTCATAGGGTTTTTGAACAAACAGCAAAGCTCTTTTTTTTTTTTTAATAGAAACCACACACTTGAGAAGTTAGCAAAGAGCGGCAAAGAGAAATGGATCTTTCTGTAATAGGTTCTTGTCCGGGTCTTTCATTTCCAGTTGCAAAAGTTTTGAGGGAAATACACAACTGTCCAAACAAAATGCTGAAAGAAGAGCCTTAGAGTGATAGGAAATCTTAGAGGAGCATCAAAGCAAATCATACAGGTGGCAACTGTGGCTATGAAGAAGGAGACACAGGAATCTTCAGCCAAAGCAAAGATTAAAATGACCTGTTAAATAGTACCGGAGATACACGCAATGTTTAAAGAAAACTGGGCTCCTCTTCCTCCAAATCCAGGATACATGTTTTTCCAGCCCATGTGCTATTTATCTATTTGTTATTATTCTAACTCCTTTCCTATCCCATGCTTTCCTCATTTCTTGTCCTCATTGTAGGTGAGTATAATCAGTGTCAAGGTTATGGCCATAAAAGGCCTGTGGTCATGGGCATTGCAATAAGGAAGACAAAGAATCATTGATACTTCATTAATTATTTTTTCTACCAATTTAAGGATTCCCTGTATAATGACTAAGAACAAGGAAAACACAATACTAATGCTAATAAAAATGCCCCACACTTGCAGAGTACTTGATGATCTGAGCATCGTGTCATGTGCTCAGATTATCCTGTCTAGCGTTCTTAATAGCCTTGCACACTGAGCACTACAAGCAGAATCTTAGGAAAATGGAGCAAAGTCTGCTTTAATTTGAGGACACAAAACTAAGCTAAGATTCTTTAAGTAATGTTCATGATTAGTTTGTGAATGTGATTTGTCAGAAAGAGCTGCATCTACCAGGGCTCATAATAATAATGCTTCCACTCAACTGGATGCTAAATTTATCATCTGGCTATTTTGGGCTTCTCTTGCCACTTGGCAACATAGAATTTTTGCTATGGCCTTGATTATTCAGAGAAAATAGGGTTTCTGCCACACAGCAGGGACAGGGCATGGTTGACGACTGGGGAGGATAGTCAGCAAATATAGGTACCAGAAGGAACATGGATAAACCCTGATTATTTTTCATTTTGTTCACAAAAAGCAGGCATTTGAAATGTTGTACCCAACTTCAACTGAAAGAAAAAGACACCACTGTTGGGTCGTCACACAAAGCCTGATTTGCCGATTTTTTTCTTTTTTTCTTTGTCCACTTATTTTAGTGTCCTGTAAACATGGACTTAACTTTTTTTGCCTTTTATCTTCCGGTAGATCATCGAGCAGGGATGCCCTAGACCTTCAGCTGTTTCATGTCATCAGTGTTGTCCCTGGAAGGTCTGCATCCCTGCACTGCACTTGCCAGTGAAGTGTAGTGTATGTGGCAATCCTCCCCGTGGGGAGAGAAGTGAGCAGGTGAGGCCAAAAGCAGCATCTGTGACTTGCTAGGATGGGCTGCCTTTGTGTGCATAATTTCCACTTCAAAGAGTTCCCGGGAAGCTTGGTGATAGTCTATCCATCGCAGACTGGGCTTGTCAACCAGTCAAAGTTATCTTTGGTACAACTATAGTAGATAATGGAAAATCATTTACCATATATGGTGTTAGAACAGCAGAGACCCTCAGAGTTCATGTGCTTGATTTCCTCATTGTACAAATGAGGAAATTATGAAATGCATGTGTTTAGCTCGTTTATTCTACAATATTTGTTGAGCTCCTATTTCATGCAGAAGAAAGATAAAAAGACACAAAATCAAATGGGGTTGGTGGGTTGGGAAGGTTAACTTATTTTTTTTTACTTTTTCTTTTTTTCCTGTGTCACCAGTACCTGTATTAGATATGGTCCATAATAGGTCTAAATAAGTATTGAAGAAATAGTAGGTGCTTAATAAATGTTACCCAGATAGCCGATTGGATAAATAAAAAGCTTCACAGAGAAGGAGATGCCTATAGTGCATCTTGTAGGATGGAGGGGAGTTAGCAAATGAGTTGCATCAAAGAGAGATTAGGGAAATTAACCAATGTTTTAGTCCAGCCAACAGCAAAGATTGAATTAAAATACTGGTCTGGTCCTCGAGGTCTTTATGTTTAAACCAACAAGCTCACTTTCCAAAAGGAAATGTTCTAAAGCATTTAAAGTTATTGAATAAACAAGAATTTCCTCATGGTGTTCTGAATGAGAAATCTTCAGGGAAAGAAAAATCCTGAACTATCTATTATTCTTAAGAAATTTCTAGCTATTTTCAATTCTTAACATTAATGACTTCCCATTATGAAATAAACAACTGGATTAACTACTGTGCATTCACCCTAGTTCTTCCTATCTACTGCCAACAAATTTCCCCCTTAGAGTTTTCCCCATTGGCCTTGGAAAAGTGGAAAAGATTAACATAAATGGAAATAGGGTGTTTTATGTCATAGTCATCTTGTTAACTCTATTATCCAACCATCAGGGTACCTGGGTATAGAGGGAAAGGAGGAGGAGAAAAGTGGTTCTTGGCACTGGGGGTTAAGAGCAGCCTCAGCTCCTTGAGATGAAGGGATGAAAATAAATCCTCTGTATTACTGAAGCATGTGAATGCCGTGAAATAGTGGGACCTGAATCAATATATTGCATTTACAGCAGACAAAAAGAAAGAAAAGGATTTTCAGAACTTATTTATCCAGCTCCTCTGAAAAATACCTATGTGAACTATTGGGCTGAGAAAGTTGATTTTGTTTAAATTGACGCTTTCACTACCACTCCTTTGGAGAGAGTGCCAATCCAAAGAGTTATATCCAAACAGTCCTGTCCCTCCCTTGTGTTTTGAGTGACCTACTTTGGGCACTCTACTAGGTGGAGAAATTAGTGATAAAAACTTCTCTTACAAAGGATTCTCAAACTAATAATAATCATGCCAGTGCTTTAGATGGGTGGTGCTTCTCCCCTTAGATAAGCTCAATATGATTTTGTGCACATGAATTAATTCCTCTAATAACAGACAAAATAGAAGCTACTACCATCCTTTTCATTTTAAAAGTGGATCAACTACAGACATTTATGTGATGGGGATTGTGAAAATAAGCATTGTTTTATGTGTCTCGAGTTTAACAGAAATCAAAGTGACACTAACGAATATATGGCAGTGATAGTTTAAAGGGACTTTAGGAAATCATTGGGTCTTATTTTTAAGAACAAGTTTTCTTAAAAATGTAGTCACTTGTCCGCAAAATATTGTTAAATGTCTACTCTGGGCCAGGTATCATTTGGATCACTGAGGGTGTAGTTGTGAGCAAGACAGACATACACTCGTTCTCAGGACTTGAATTCTAGTAGAAATAGATATAGAGATGTGGTAACTGCTGCAGAGAAAATATTACTGATTATGTAATAGAGTGATTACCAGGATGAGGGGAAATGATTACTTTTGGTTGTATGGTCAAGGAAGACTTCCCAGAGAGTTATTCTTGACTTGAGACCTGAATGGTAAGAAGGAGGCAGTCATGCAAACATCTGGGGGAAGAGGAAAGAGGAAGTGCAAAGGTCGCAAAGCCACAGCGGAGTTTATCTGTTGAAACAGAAGAAATCCCAGTGTCTGGAATATAGTAAACAAAGTGGAGTATGATGCCAGATGAAGTAGGAGAGGTTGGCAAGGGCCAGATCATGGAGAGCCTTGGGGCCATTTTAAGGAGTTTGATTTTATTCTAAGGCAATTGGAATCCATTTGAGAATTGTAAGCAGGAGAGTGGTAGGGTCTGACAGCCAATACACGATGGCAGATAATCTGATCTGTGCTCCTATTTTTACAGACAGGCCTCTTTAAAGATCCATTTATTGATTTAACAATATTAAATGAAAGTTTACTACATGCCATGCAATCTTCTAGAGTTTTAGCAACAAGTAGGGCAGGTTTCCACCTTTATTGAGCTTATATTCACTTGAAGAAAAACTAATAAGGACCATGAAGAAAATATAGAGTTTATATGATGAAAATTAACAAGGTAGGATATTGTATAGTTTGCTACATTAGAGACCATTCAGTCTCCTTCAGTAACTAATTTCAGTTTGGGGACTTTTGTTGTTGTTGTTTTCTCACTCTCTGATGGTCAAGAAATTCTTCCTTGTTTTGCCTGCATTCATTTCTATCTATTGCTTTTTTTTTCTGTTATCCCCATATGTAGTATGCAGCCAATTTTTCTGAAGGTCTTATCTAAAGAGAACACTTTATCTCTTCAAACAGTAAGTAATTTACTATTTTGCTTTATTTTCTAGAGACTCTGATTTCCTAAACTTTTCCATATTTGTGCTATTTACTCATCCCTTTCAATATTTTTGTTGTTCTTCACATAAAAGTATAGAAACTTATCCTGGAAAAAAATATTAATTCGGATATATTTTAGGGAGAATATAGCAGAGGAATTATTTTATGATTCTTATAAGGCACCCACTAATCCTTCCTTCCCTCTCTCCCTCTTTCTTTTTCCTCCTTTTCTTCTTTCTGTCTTTCTTTATCCCAAAATGCTAGTTAAATATTTTCTCTCTTTTAAAATACCTTAAAGACAGCTTCTTCATAATGAACTCTCATGTATAAATACACACATTTCTTTTCCTGTTAAGAAGCAATGAGGCAATAAAAATAGGCCCTTTTTGAAGAGCCTTTAAAAAAAAATTGTGATAAGAACATTTAACGTGAGATCTATCCTCCTAACAGATTTCTACGTGTACGATATTGTTAACTGTAGAGATTATGTTGTACAGCAAATCTCTAGAAATTGTTGATTTTGCATTACTGAAATGTTGTACTTGTTGATTGACAACTAATGAATCTTTTAAAGAAAGCTTTCTTAAGCAATGACTTACCCTACCTGTGGACTATAACTCTGGGTGTTATTGCTGTGTCGGGATTAAGTTTCATTAAGAAAGAAAATTTTAGACATTGTGGAAAATTAGTAATGAGGAAATGGTTTTGCCAGTCCACAAAAACTTAGAAGGACCAATTTTAGCCTGCTGCCTCCCCATCATGGCTCCTGGGGTTTTCATAATAAGAATAAAGGTGCCATGGCTGGCTGCTATTCCAGTAATTGAAAACATATTTTTAAATGGATTATTTTATTAGTGGAATTTTTCTAGAAGACAGACTATATACCAAAAATATCCTTGAGAATATAACCCTCAAGGATATTTCTGTCAAGTGTATTACGGTATTTGTAGGAAAAATATGGCTTTGTAGAATGTTCATGTTTCCCGGATGGCTACTGGTTTTCTTAAAAAGGTAGCAGTGATTTGCTAAAAAAGAAAACTGACTTTTAAAAAAAATCAGGAGAAATAAGATGACTAATTTAGATGAGTGTGTTTGTTCTACCAGAGTCAATATTTCTATTTTCATATATCCTTCTTTTCTTATAAAACTTCCTTTGGAACTATCTAGAAAGAACTTTCGGACATCCCTGAACAGTAACCATTCAGCCTCTGCTGGTCATATCACATATCTGGTGATGAAATTTTTGCTATATTTTTGGGAGTCCCATTCTGTCCTTGGATAGCTCTAGAAAATGCTTTACCCCTTTTGAGCTCTGATCTCAAGCCCAATAATTTTCAACTATTGGTCCTGGTTCTGCCTTCTCTACTGGACATCCTTTATGTATTTGGAGATGGCTGCCATGGGCTTCCATGAGCTCATTTATTTGTTCCTCTTGCAACAGCACTTTGAGGTCTTTCTCCACACTGGTCACCTTCCTCTTGATTCTGATTTTCAATGTCCTACTTAAATGCTATGAACAGAGCTACTTAGAAAGCTGTGCAGTCATCTCAGAACAGAGTCAGACACGGACCTCGCTCATATGAGGTAGTTCCTGTGAGACTCCACATAATCTGGTCTCTCTTTACTTCTGCAGTCATTTTTTCTCTCACTCTCTTTTTTGCATCCTCCCCTCCAGCCATACTGGTTTCCTTACTGTTCCTCAAGTAAGACAAACACTTCTGACTTTAGTCCTTTGCCCTTGTTCCGTCTACTTTGAACACTCTTCCCTCAGAAGACAAATGGCATTCTCCCTCCCTGTGCTCAGGTGCTGTTGCTGTCACCTCAGAGGGGCCTGTGCTGCCCCGATAAGATTGCTCCTTATCATGCTATATTAGCCCTTATTCCCAAACATCATGTTATCCTCTGCCTGTTTGTTTATTGTCGGCTATCAGTATTAGAGTATCATCTCTCTTAGAAAAGTCAAGGACTTTCTTACATTCACTAATATCTCTTCAACACCCAGAAAAGGGCCTAGCATATAGTAGGAGCTTAATAAATATTTGTGAATGTATTAACTGATTTATTATCCACGAGCAGATTATCCGTAGGCAGAGGATAAGGTTTTTGTAGTATACATTTAATAGTGTATGTGGCCATACACTGAGGAATTCTCATTCATAACCAACCTAAATAGCATTTGAGCTATTGTATGTTAAAGAGCAACCTGTGTACATGTATACACACATACACACACATCTACACACATATATTCATACACACATATATATACACATACATATATGTATGAATATACATGTGTATCTCTGACCAAAGAGGTGGACATGTGATTCGGAGGCTTGTGTCCAAGCCCTCTAGATTATAGGAGCTGGAAATGACAAAAGTGCATGGAGTGGAGAAAAGTGAGCCAGCAGGACTGCTCACTGCGCGTGAATTTCCAAGGATACAGTTGTTCTTGAACAATCACAGTCAGTATATCAAAATAAGCGCTTTATTGAGTAGGGTAAAAGGAGTTGCTGGCAAGACTGTAAATTCTCTCCCAGAACAAATGATAACTGAGCCCAGGAGCCCTTTTGTTCTGGGGGGAGGGGGCATAAATTCCCCGAAAGTATCTGTCGCAGGGAATTGCTCCGCATTCATCATGTCCGCCTCCTGCATCATTCATGAATGTCATAAGAGTCTAAAGAATTGGCACTTCATAGTGAAGATGATTAAATAGCCATTATACTTGTCTTCTCTGCTGCGCAGTGCTTTTAAAGGAATCCCATTTAGGCTGTAGCATACCCCTTCCAATCCCTTCTCGTTTCTTGCATCCCGAGGTCTCCGACATCAGAGGAAGAAGCAGTGTGCACCGTCAGCCTGATGCTTGTTGGGACTGGACAGTTCTGGTGGGCTAGCACTTTGGTTTGCTTATTCCCCCATAATGGAGACCTTGGGATTTGAAAAAAAAAAAAAATTCCACGAAGCTCAAAGCAGATAATTTTTCCAGGGAGTATGGAAATTGTGCTTTAGCTTAGATTCTGCATGGATTGAACTGTAACTTTTTTTTCAGATATTTTCCCTTCTCTTTGTCTTCACTTCCTTGTGGACTAAGAATAATGAATCAGAACAGAACTCCTTTATGTATGATTCGTTATTTTATGTATTCAAATATAATGCTTCACATCTTTTTGTACCCAATAAAGCATATACATGCAGAGTAAATACTGATGTAACAGAGTATCTGACATGAGATTTTACTTCTGTCCTCTTCCCTGTACCCATTTCTTGTCACATATACATATTCTCATTCTCTCTCTCTCTCCCTCTCTCTCTCACATGCACATACACATTGCTCCGAAGTGATTTTTACTACCTGAACAGTATCCTTAAGTGACAGAGTATAAACAAATGAATTAAAATTGATCAACTCACATATATATAGAGTCTAAGTCAGTCACACTCATGGAAGTATAAGTGGAATAGTGATTACCAGAGGCTTCAGGGTATCTGGTATGGAACGGGAAGTGTTGGTCAAAGGGTAAAAAGTTGCAGTTAGGAGGAATGTGTTTTTGAGATCTATTGTATAACATGGTGACTATAGTTAATAATAATGTATTGCATATTTCAAAATGGCTAAGAGTAAATTTTAAGTACTCACCATAAAAATAGGTATGTAAGACAACAGATATGTTAATTAGCTTGGCTTAATCATTCCACATTATATACATACATTGTAATGCCCTATAAACAATTATAATCTGTCAAATAAAAATTAAAAATAAAATAGAACAACAAACAAATTTTTCTTAAGCATCAACTTTAGAGACAACAGAAAGAATACAGAATGACATTGGACTATAATCAGGAGAGAAGAGTCCTCATTTGGTTCTGCCAGTCATCACCTGTGACCTAGGACAAATTCTGTAACCTCTCAGGGCCTCAGTATTTATGTCTGTAAATGAAGACACAAATAGTGGCCCCAAAATTCTCTTTCCACTCTTACGGCCCATGGTTCTAAGTGTCCCAGCATAGGACTCAGCCATCATAGGAAACAGAAAGAAGCCCATGACACCACCCTCAACACCTGAGAGGAACTTTTATCTAATCACGTCTTTGCAATGCCTAACTCCTGCTGGGAAACAAGCTCCAGCATAACATGGGTGCTGGGTCTGTAGCGGCGGAAAGATAGATAATTTTGAATGGGAAAGATAGATAATTTTTAAAATAGTGATGTGATCTATGACTGTGATTTCCTCATAGTAAACTCTTAATGTCTTTATGCCATTGTTGTTTTTAGGCTTCTCATGAAAGTTTGTGACTTTAGGAAGTGTGTTCTCATTAGAGTAAAACTCTGGACACATGTTAAGGGGTCAAGATAAATGGATAGATTATGGAAATTGGCCAGCACTGGTTATGACCAGTAAGAGGACCCCCTTAGAGAAAATGTGTTCACCTCTCACTGAAGAAGTCTTACCAGCCATGCCTTCGGGTCACCAGTGGCTTCAATGTAGGTAGACCCTTTGAGCTTTAATTTGTCCCCTAGAAGGAACCACTTCATTCCTCATGGTCCAGGCTTTCTCTAGAAGTGGGAGGGCCGACTAAAATGCCAGCCTTGGCACTTTGTCTTCTGCTGCTCTAGCCACATGAGTCTAATTCATTCTTGCCGCTGGTTTAAGAGAGATTAAAAGGAGCAAATCTCTTTTCTAAGTTTCTTGATCTGCACTGTGGCAGCCAGAGTCAGAGGAAATGGGGACAATGGGATAGGGAATAAATCCTCGAGAGTGATGTGTATGTGATCTCGGGGAAGCAGCCCCAGTGTGCGCGCAGAGCCTTCAAATACTAGGTCACTGCTTTGGAGAATCTTCTAGCGCCCAGTAAAACCTGCCACCTATGTGGCACAATGTGAAGCAAAAGCTGAGCCTGAGAGATAAGGACAGACAGGATATATGGCTGAATAAAGAACTTTCAATTTCCTTTTCTTAGGAGATGGACAAGTATCACATCATTAAAAAAATAGCCACATCAAAAAACAGCTTCCAATCCAAGTGCTCATGGGCTATGTTGAAATCTTTTCACATGATTGACTTAATCAGAAGGCCTAATCTAACAGGGAGAAGCACTGTATTAATTTAAATATGGCAGGTGCTATCTAAGTTTACTGCAAGAGCTAAAGACCAATTATCTTGTATTTTTCCATAAAATTGCATTTTCTAAAAAGAGACTGGTGTGTCTGAATATATCCATCATAACAAATCTTCTAGCTTTGATGGAAGTGACTGCTATTTATTTGCAGCATGTCATATCTGTACTATTGAATCAATGCTAATGTTATCATATTAGAACTAAGACGAGGGCCTGGAAAATGAGTTTTTATAGATTTGCAGTGTGGCTTTGTGAATAAAAGCATAAGGCCAGGACCAGATGTAGAAAGTGCCTCACTCCGGGGCCTGATGGGCTTGAGGGCAATTTTTAAGTGTAGGGATTATGCAATTACCTCTCACAAGGTTCAGGAGGGAAAAATCAATATGAAAATTGCTATTTTCTGGAGAACAGGCATACTTTCAAGGGAGGAAGAGAGACTGAGGGGAGACAGAGAGATTGAGATGGAAGATGCATTTAAAATATATGTAATTAGTCAGGAGAGATGAGAATCACCAAACATCAGCAAAGGGCAATTGTATTGGTTAAAATAATGAACGAAGAATAACAGAAACTGTAAGCTGTGGCTTTGAAGAGGATAAAATATTTTAAAAATTAGGAGCTTATGTATTTAGAGAAAATCCATTTTAAAATGTAAACTGTAAACTAATTACCAATATATAATAATGCAATGATGCACTCATCCATTGATAAGAGGTGAAGAATAAAGATTTGTTCAATAAATAATGAAAAATGGCTTTGACAATCAGGAGTTGATTTGGATCCATTTTGATCTCCTGTATGACTCTTGGCTGTAGACTATCTTTGCTTTAAGAAGAGCAAAACCATTTGGCCTTATATTCCTGGAGATTTATTTTATTCAGAATAATGAAAATGCTGTAGATATTAAGCAGACTGAATTATAATATCCAATAGCCTTCTCCTCCAAGTTACACTCACAGACAAAACAAACAACCTAAGGACTCAACAGGAGAGGAGTGCTGAGTTAAAGCCATCATCTAATGGAATATTACGCAACCACTTAAAATGACAAATATAATATGACAATGTAGAGAGAGGTTTGAGTACAGTAATAGAAAAAGAACTCAAGATTATGTAATCATTATGATTATAACCATATGCAGACTGCTTTTTCTATAGATGAAGGCCAGAGAGAAAGCCAAATAGCTATATGTTCAATGGGTGCTATTTGGGCACAACAATTTACATAATCTTTCAGATCTTCCAAATACCAAATAATAAGTATGTGGAAAATAGCTGAGCAGAATCTGAGTGCAGTCGTGCAGTAGCCCAGTCTCACGTGGGGCTTAAAATCATGGTTCAACATAGTCACGGAGTTCTAACCAAACCCTTGAATCACTGTCCTACAGGAACACAAAATTGAATAAGCCCCAAATTAAACTTATCACCTTCACACTCTAATCTGTGCTTCCTTTTCTATTTACTATTTTGTTTGTCCAAATTTGAAAACTCTAAGTCAACCTCAGCCCCTCCTTTTCTTTCTTCCCTGAATATTGAATGGATCACCAAGTCCTTTTATTCTTCGTGTCTTTAGCATCTACTTCTTTCTCTTATTTCACATGCTCAGGGACCAAGTCCCACCTCTCATCTCTCATGTCTGGGCTGTTGTGATGGCTTTCCTCTAGATCCATATAAACACTTTCTCCTTTTTCCATCTTGTCCTCTCCAGCCAAAGTTACTTTTCTCAAACACAGTAAGTTTTCCCACTGATCAAAGTAGTCATTTTCTAACTATTTAAACCCTAAAATTGTTCTTTAAAAATTTGGTATGAAACTCTAATCTATTTATTAAATTAGAAGTTACATGTTTTAGAAAGTTAAAAAAATATTTGGTGGAAATTATGGGTGTGATCCTTAAAGTATTTCTGTGACTAAAACAAACAAACAAAAAAACAATATAAGGAAAGAACTGGCTTGTCTACTAAGGTACTAGCTTGTCTAATAACATCCAAATATCTTAATATGACATTCAGTGCTCTCACTATCCTATTTTCCAAACTGTCTTTGCTATCCTTAGCTCTGTAGTCTCCACACTACCCACAAGAGATTATGCTGTGTGCCCCAAACACATTGTGCTTTTTCACATCTTCGCTCATGGCCTCCAAATAGAATGTCCTTTCCTGCTTTAAAATCTGTCAAACACTCCTTCACCCTCAAGACTTGGTATAAGTAAGCACTTACCACATTGTATTATACATACAATATACTTCTTAATACTGACAAGTGATTTTTTTTACATTTACATAGAATCGCATTTTTTTTTTTTTTTTTTTTGAGGTAGGGTCTCACTCTGTAACCCAGGCTGGAGTGCAGTGGTATCATCATAGCTCACTGCAACCTCTAACTCCTGGGCTCGAGTGATCTTCCTGCCTCAGCCTCCCAAGTAGCTGGGACTACAGGCACATGCCAAGTTGCCTGGCTATTTTCTATGTTTAGTAGAAACAGGGTCTCTCTCTTGCTCAGGCTGGTCTGGAACTCCTGAGCTCAAGTGATCCTCCTGCCTTGACCTCCCAGAGTGCTAGGATTATAGGCATGAGCCACTGTGTCTGGCTTGCATTTAATTTTTACTGATTGAATGGTCTATTTTTTCCCCCAAGAATAGATTATTTAGACTATAGTTACTCTTTCAGTAAATTTTAATGTCTACTAAAGCAAGTCTTTTTTTATTCTTCCTTTTAAATTTCCTTGGCAAATCTTATACATTATTTTTCTCTATGAACTTAAAAAAATTGAGATTCTGTTTAGAGTTGCCTTAAAGATTACATATTCATATTATCCCTATCCAGTAACATTATATTTATCTCCATATATATGGATATGTTTTATGTCCTTCAAAAAGTATAGTTTCCTTTATAAAATTTTTCTTTATGTAGCTTTCTTGCTGAATTTATCTCAAGATATTTTATAAATTTTTGTAATTGTGTTTGAGATTTCCCCTTTAATTTCAACCTGCTGACTACTTTTTTAAAAGAAACTATTGAGTTTTTTATTGAGGTAAAATTTACATAACAAAAATTACCATTTTAACTATTTTTAAGTATACAGTTTAGTGGCATTAATGTTGTGCAACCCCCACCACTATCTACCCTCAGACTTTTTTCATCATCCCAAACTGAAAGTCTGTGCCTACCCCAGCTTTCCCACCAGCCCCCTTTAACCACTATTCTACTTTGTGTCTCTATGAATTTGCCTATTTTAGGTACCTTATATAAGTAGAATCATGCATTTGTCCTTTGTGTGTTGCTTATTTCTTAGCATAATGTCTTCAAGTTTTATCCATGGTGTAGCATATATAAAAATTTCATTCTTCTTAAAGCTGAATAATATTCCATGGTATGTACAGATAATCCCTATCTTAAGATGGTTAGACTTAAGATTTTTCAACTTTACGATGGTGCTAAAGCAAAACGCGTTCAGCAGAAACCATACTTTGAGTACTCATACAACTTCTGCTTTTCATTTTTAGTATTCAATAAATTACATGAGATATTCAACACTTTATTATAAAATAGGCCTTATTTTAGATGATTTGCCCAACTGTAGGCTAATGTAAGTGGTCTGAATATGTTTAAGGTAAACGAGACTAAGCTATTAATAGATGTTTAGTAAGTTAGGTCAAGGAGCATCTTTATATACTATGTTTTGTTTATTCATTTATTCATCAATGAACATTTGGGTTTTTCTGTTTCTCAGCAAATGTGAGTAATGCTGCTGTGAACATTGCTATACAAATATCTATTTAAGTCACTGAATTGAGTTTCAATTCTTTTGGTTATATACTTAGAAGTGGAATTGCTGGACCATATGATAATTCTACATTTAATTTTTTGAGGAACTGCCATATTGTTTTCAACAGTGGTTACACCATTTTACATTCCCACTGGCAGTGCAAAAGGGTTCCACTTTCTCTACATCCTTGCCAATACTTGTTATTTTCTGGTTTTTTATTAAAGCCATCCTAATGGGTATGAAATCTTTGCATTAATAATAGTGTTTTAATAAACATGGGCATGCAATATTCCTTATATATACTAATTTCCTTTCTTTTGGATACAGCCAGGAGTGAGATTTCTGGGTCATATGTAGTTCTATTTTTAGTTTTTTGAATACCAGGGTTTCCCTTTCTCCACATCCTCACCAACTCTTGCTTCAACAGTTTGTCTCCACTCTTCAAGTCAGGGTTGATTTTTCATGACTTTCTCCCCATGGTAGGATATGTGGCCACGGCAGCTGTGCATCTCTTATGTCACAGTTTTGTCATCAGAGAGTCACTGATGAGGTGTTTCTTTGGTTCTACATTAATTTTTTTTTATGTAAATTCTATGACTAGTCCAACTTGGGTTAATTTACTATACTTTAGCCATTCAGCTGTATCTAAAGAGCTGAATCTTCTAGGGACTTGATAACTTCCATTCAAATTGCATGATTAGTATGAGGGAAAATAATAATGTCTATATGACATCATGTTTCAAGATAAATCCAGAAAATGTCCTGGGCAGATAGAATAATGAAAGTCCCTTATAGGTATAAAATTTTGGGGGGGCTACTTCACTTTGAGGTACTCACCATAAAATGGCATCACTAAACTGTTTCTAGAGCTCTTGATTATCTTGATCTTTATTACAATTCTTTAAGACGGATAGGTAGGAGAAATAGTATCATTTTCTTAAGCATGGGGAAACTGAGGCTCAGTGAAGATAAATGATTGTTGTAGAATAGGAGCATGAACTAGAATAGTTGAGGTTTGTTCTAACTTTGACCAGTATTCTATGATTAAGAATTATGTGTCTTAAAGAACCGAATCATTACACTTCAAAAATATTACACAGCTTTTCCAGAAAAATCATGTTTTATGAATTAGAGCCACAGATACACCAAAGTCATCTGTTAATAGCCCCTGGCAACTTGAAGGTGTAAAAGTCCCTATAAATTGGGAATTTAAATCAAAGCCCTGGAAATAAGCGACCACTTTTTCATCTGTATTTTTTTCTAGAGAATATTTTCAGTACTTAGAAATCCCTTGATTGCTCTTATTAGGAAAGGTCTTTCAAAGGTGCAGAATAAAAGGAGGAAAAGAAGGCAGATGAGCATGTTCCGGACTTCCACTTTCTTCTAACCGTGTCCCATGAGATGTCATCAGAAGGAATGCGGTTAGAAAATAAAAGTGCTACAAAAAAGGCTGATGAGTAATTATAAAATGATCACTTTTCCTTTTATTCTTATATTTTGCTTAAGGATAAATGTATATATGGTCTTTGCTTTTAGTTGAAGCCCTGTAAAATAGAATAACACAGGCTATTCTTCAATATGTCATATTGCTTTTCTACTGTATATCCGTGTTAGGTTGAATCTGAGATGTATTCGTTTATTTATTTTTACAAAAACAATTTTCAGTGTGATTTAGGAACTGAGAGGCAAGATAAAACAATTTGACTAAAAATGGGTGTGATATTCTTATCTGAGCCTGCCAGAAATTCACCAAGGAAAAATCATTCAAATGTCTTGGTGGTTAGGTTTCTTTTATAAATCGAAAGCTGTGTTCTATTCTATCATAAGAGATGTTGTGAACTCTAATTGATGAACATTTATAAAATATTTCCACATTGAGATGAAGTGACAAAAAGCTGAGATGGATTAATGGGCATTGTAGTTTCTTATTTCTTTATTCCCATTTTACTCCATGCCTGAGTAGAGATATGTTAAGTACAAGCGAGCCAGGTTTCACTGATTAATTCAACAATACTTATTTCCTAAGCATTCACAGTGTTGATAGAGAGAAAAATTAAACAGCCCTGTCCTCTAGCTCACAGTACATAAAGATTCTGGATTTTTATTTTATTTGGCACTTAATATTTATTTTCTTGTACATGAATACTGTGCAATTTCCTAGAACGGACTTTGTTTTGGTATATACAAAACTAGTGTGGTTATGAAAGTTGAATTAAGTTGGCTGTGAGGTAATCTCTGATATACACCTCATTATGGAGTTCCCCCTTCAGAATATAGAGTTGTCTGAGTGTGGTATAATTAATCATGAACAGCATATCATCTGACCTTGCTTTATACACTTCACAAGAGAACAACCTCATATAAAACCACTGTCATTTAAGTAAGATAAAATGAGTACCCTTTACTGCCACTTCCATTGTGAAAAGATTGGGTTTCCAACTTGCTTTTTGTTTTTAATTTTGGCCACATGTTAGAAAACTATTTTCTTTCTTTCCATCATCATCCCCATCCCTTCTCAGATACACAGGTAAATGTAAAAAGTGAGAGTATTAGGAATACTGTTGACATAATGGAAATATGTGTGTGTGTGTGTGTGTGTGTGTGTGTGTGTGTGTGTGTAGAGTTGAGTTAGACAAAAGGACAGCCTGATTTGGGGAGAAGAGAGCAGAGTCGAGAAAGAAAGGATCAGATTCTCTTCTCAGCTCCACCACTTAGGAACAGATCGAGTCATTTAATCTCTTTAGCCTCCATTTATTTTTTTCTTAAAATAGTACCAAAAATATTTTCCATTAACACTTCAGTAAGTGTTGAAGGAAGAGGCATCAAATGAGATACTGGAAAACCAAGGAACAAACTAAGTAAAAGAAACTGAGAAACTATACTTCGGGCCATCAGTCATAACAAGATCCTTGAGCTAAATTTATATGTCTGTTTGCTAGAAGAGATATTTGTCAGTTTCAAAACCACAAGTCTTTCCATTTTGGTTTTATTAGCTATATGGTAATTGATAATAATAAAAGATAGATTTAATTGAATAGCAATAACCACATCTACTAGTAGAAGATATTTTATGTCATTGATAGTCCATTTATTTTCCAAAAGGATTTGCCGATTTCTAATAATAAGAACACAAATGTGGATAAGCTTGATGAAAGAGTAATAAAATAGAAATATGGAAAAGGAACCTGAAATAATAGAGGAAGGCAGACATATACCTTACTGTTATGAGATTTTATTCTAAGTTCTCAGGCAATGTTCAGATAGCACCAGAGTAGGAGTATGATATCTTGTTTCTCATCTCTACCATGTGATTTACACATTAAATATTATTCTTATTTTATTACTTAATCTATTATTCTACCTGCTACACTTGTCCATGAGTAAGTTACTCAGTTCTCTTTAAAGTTAATTCTCTGAGACTTCCCCTGGGAGATGCTTCCAAAACTTGTTCCATTTTAACACCAATAGAAGGGGAGACTGGTTTGCTTTTTTTAAAAAACAGATATATACAACCCACATTGTATTTCAGTAATTTTCTTAAACCATTTTACCTATAATTAGTTGATGAGGAAAATAATAAATGAATAGAAATAATGCATAAAGGCAAGGTCACAGGGCTTATAAGTCGAAACAACAATACCAATAACAATGATTATCCAAGTGATCTTAGATAACGAAACGTGAACTGCCATCAGCAATTATATTCTAGTAAAATAAGCAATAAAATGCACCAAAAATTTAAGAACCTTGGAGAAATATGTGAACTAGAGAAATTTCTATCCTTCATTCTTTATCTTGAAGAAATAGATCATCTCCTTAATCACCTTATTGTGTAAGTACATTAAGCTACTCCCCAGGACTCCTATTTGATCATTTTGAATCTTGCCAACCTACTCCCCGCAACACACACACACACACACACACACACACACACACACACACACACAGAACACAAATCTAAATTCACCTGTTTGTACCCTTAGATCCAGCTCTGCCATTATCACCGTCAATTCCATCACAGTAAATAGCTTATTGTTATGAAAACAATAAGCCAAACCCATTATTTTTGGGTTGTGAGTTTTAAAAACATCATACTTGTTGACTGTTTGAGTTGGGGTGTATCTACTTAAATTCTGTGAGTGGTGACTGTCTGGAGATTTCATTCCTGAAATACTGTGTTGGCTGGAACTCAACAAAGCAACCTTAGCTGCATGCTAACTTGCAAATCCTGTGTGTTAAATGGCCAGTATGATACTATTGAATTTTTTTCTTCAGTGGAATTGATCAGTTTTTGCTAGCAAGGAAGAAATTTATATAGTTCTGATTATTAATATAAGTGATACGATCTTAGCACCAGCATACTGAACACAATGAGAAACCAGCAATCAGGGGAGAAAGCGTGTATGGTGTTATGACATGGCTCAGAAATGAAATAAAAGAGGGTCCTTATAGTTCCTAGGATGTTCCCAGAAAGTTGATTTATAATCTACATTTAAAATAACAACATTAACTTTTTTTATTTGAAAATATAAAG
>NW_012150840.1:19100425-19101950 GCF_000956105.1 Propithecus coquereli
GAAGAATAAGCAATATGCTAGGCACTTTGTATCTTTTAAGCCCTTTTTGCCTAAAAAGTTAGAATTATATAACATAATGACATTGTAAATTCAGAACGACAGAAGCAATAAAAATAATTTTAAAAGTGGATGTTGTATCTATTTACTCCATCTTGTCACAGTAAGATTTTGTTCTTTGTTTAATTAAAGCCACTGTGACCTCCTAACTACTGTATATAAGAAGTTGTATATTTTTCTTGTAAAATATTCTTCCCCTTTGTATTGGAGCATGAAAATTACTGGACAGGGCAGTGAGTGACACCTACAAGTAGAGGAGGTAATTTATAAAATTATTTCAATGGTGAGATGGCCAGACAGGCTTTTGAAAACATGCCAGATTTGGGGCTATGGCTTTGTTTACATTCTGCTTTGATGTTATGGGAAGACATGGAAAGAACTAAGGACAGATAAGTTTGTCCTATTGGTAGAGTTTAACAGTATAGTTTATGGTGCAATTACATTGGTATGTGGTGAAAAACAGCTTTGGGAGGTAGAAGGCTCAGGCCAGAGACCTGTAGGTGGTGACAATTCAGATATTTGAGCCTCTGTCTCCGGATCTGTAAAATAGTGTCAACAAATAAAATGTCCCACACACATTGCGAAGATTGAGCTGAGTTTGAAAATATTTTGCAAACTATAAATTACCATGCATGTGTTGCAACCAACTTTTGACTCGTTATTTTTGTAGTGACAAAATTATTTCCTGATAGATATGAATTTGTCTCTGTGAAGAATCCATTATCTATTTAGGATAGAATGGTGTAAGGTTTTATAACATGCCACAAAATGTCACACACAGGCTGGTTTGCATTTTTGGTGATTCTATACATTAATCACTGAGTAACCTTCAGATTTCCAAATAAACAATAAAGGGAGTGGTGATGACATTTGTAATCATCTGTGGAGGAATTATTTAAATTCTTCACAGATGGAGAGATATCAAGGGTAAATCATTAGATCCACATTTCTAATTTTAAGAAGCTTTGAGGGTGTTTGAGGATAGTGAGGAGTAAACATTGTTTTGCACATAGAATAAATCATAAACTTTGCATCCCACAATCCCAAATTCTCCTGATAAGCGTAGAGGACTTTCCTGAGAGCTTCCCCTAAGGATTGAGAAATTCATAAAAGAAAAATAATGTTATGCTACATGCAATATACAAACTGAACAAATTGGAGCAACCAGCATAGTGACCTTTCAAAGAGGACAAATTAGATTCTATATGCCACAGAATTTAATGTGGCTTAGTGCTTTAGAAAGGATGACATATGACATATACTCCTAATTCTAGCCTTCCAGGAGTTTACTTTATTATTTCTAAGCAAGATGAATAACTCATTTCTTCTTCGTTCAACATAATTCCACCCAATATTCTCTATAAACTAGTTCTGAGAATACATGTGGACCTGTGCTTGAGATTTTTAGTCAATGCTAAGGATATCTGAATGGTTGTCCAATGTTGCTTCTAAATAGTTTCAAGGGCTG
>NW_012150840.1:19103795-19105489 GCF_000956105.1 Propithecus coquereli
GTCACTTCTGCTTTCGTAATGGGCAAGTACCCATAGACAATATATATTTTTAAATGCATGTGACTGTATTCCAGTAAAAATTTATTTGCAAAAAGAGGCTGCAGGCTGCACTTTGGTGACCCCTGTCCTAGGCTGAAAACATCGCTGTAGAGATGTAAAGAACATGTGATAAAAACTGAGGCCAGAGTGTCAGAATGGGTGGGGCAAACAGGAACCAACACAATGACCAAGAATCGAGTAATTCATGTGTATTGTATGTTCAACATTCTGCTTTAGGCCTTGTACATGTGAACCCAGTAGCAACTATATTCCCAGTCCCTGTAGATCATACGAACACAGTGCAAGTCTAAGAAATTAAAATGATTTGGATGAAAAAATTACTTCGTTATGAGGATAGAAAATATTTTTATAGCAACAATTAGCCCATTTTATCACCTGTGCAGTCTGCAGTTAAGAAAGTAGGCTAAAGAAAGATATGATTCTCATCCATAAGTACCCAAAGTGCAGCCACCAAGAGCAAAGAGAGGAATTGTTCTCATTAGTTAGCAATGACAAGGCTAGAAAGAATGGATTTAATTTGGAGCAATAAGAATTCGGTTAAAACAGCAGGGGGAAAAGCAGTTAAGAAAAAGATCAACTGGGGATTACTACTACCAGCCTCCAAAAAAAGGAGGAAAAGGAGCATTGACTGGGAATCTTTGAATCTGAGTGTTGCTAATGTGCAGGTCTGCAGAGAGAAGCAGAGGGTCCAATTTCATTGCTGGTCTCTGGAGTTGGAGGAGGCTGGTGGGAGTCACAAGCAGCAAGCTCGGCTCCTGCATCCCTGCCCGCCTCCAGCACCTGCTAGGCCAGCATGCCTTGGAAATGGAGCAGCTTAAGGAACAGGCTTGCACTGGAAACCTGTCTGGCCCCAGTATGAGCCAAGTCAGGGCAAGACTCTGCTTAGGATCCCAGAGAAGGACTGATTAAAAATGCTTATCTTCGAAATGTAGAACAGAGGTCTTGAACAGAGTTCTGAACTTTTCATTTTTCCTGAGATGCTTCAGGAACCATCTGGTGCGATGAGTCTGAGCTAAAACATTTTAAAAAGCCATGCCAAGGAGCAAAGAGAAAAAGGCAGCCATAGTTAGTACACTTTGTCTTTATTTGGCCTCTAAGAACCACCATAATTTACAAAACTCTGTGAGATTTATGCTGCTTATAACTTAATGACTATTTCATGGCAGCTATAAGTAGGCTATTATTACCAGCTCACTTGCATTTGCACAGTGATTTATCTTCTTTTTTTGTTCAGTGTGACTTGCTAAGAAAAATATGATTTGGCACAGCCATGAGCATCGTTTTGAGAGAGATAATGTGTTACTAGTTCATCAGTTCCTCTCTCCATTTGTGATTTGTAGAGCATCTCCACTTTTAAGGGAGAGCTTTACTTATTTTCTGTTTACTTGAAATTGGCAGTGTTTTTATAACATTAATATGCAGGTACTGGGAACTTCTTGAAGGAACCAGAACATTCCAGTATATTATGGCGTTATAAAGTTCTGTAATTTCTTTGGTGTCTTTGAAAAGAGAATGTCTCTAAACATACTTTGGGATTCAAGTAATGTGGATTCGCTTGTATTCATTAGTGTGCATACTCTGTACAAGCATGCACATTAAATTTGACATAGTATTAAATTTATTTCTTTATATAA
>NW_012150840.1:19106715-19107376 GCF_000956105.1 Propithecus coquereli
TTGACGGGCACTTGGGTTGTTTCCACATCCTTGCAATAGTGAATTGTGCTGCCATAAACATTCAGGTGCAGTTGTCTTTATCATAGAATGTTTTGTGCTCTTTTCGTTAGAGCACAGTCCTCAAGACCTAAATGCCTCCCAGAAGGCCACACCTCCCAACACTGTTGCATTGGGGGTTAAAGTTCCAGCACTTGAATTTTAGGAGACACATTCAGACCATAGCAGCAGAATAAATTCCAGACAGGAAGTGACTGAAGATGTGCTTCAGAGAGGGGTTACATGGGGGTAATCAAGCTAGTAAAGCTGGTCAAAACCAAAATGTAAAGTCGAAATTATCCAGTGCGTGGGGGAAGGGTAGGAGCAGAGACAAAGAGAGAACATTTGTGTTTTATAAACTGGTACTGAACGCCATTCCTGATATTCCTGAAGTGCTTTGAGGAGCGTCAGCACTGTCATTGGAATAATTCTGTTTTAACCCCAAGTTAGCTTATTTGAGGGAAGAAAAAATGCTCTTCCAAGAACACCAGGGAGTCTGAGCCTGAGGTGAGTGCCAACTCTAGAACAGTCTCCAGAGCAGGAGGGGCAAACAGGCTTCATCTTGCCTGCCAGCTCTCAGGGCCTCTCACTCCATCACTTCAAGGTTTTCCCTGGAAAGGTCTGC
>NW_012150840.1:19109801-19112949 GCF_000956105.1 Propithecus coquereli
ATATAGTAAATGCTGGGTGGAAAAAAGACATCCTATTAATTTCTTTCTCCTTGTGTGTAATTTACAGTAAATCCTCTCGGATTCATTTTTTAATTATGAGCCTTTCAGGAACAGTGAAAATTTATGTGTCAGGACATCTGTTTTGTTTGACAAGAATCTATAACCTTCCCCAACTATTTCCCTCCTTGACTTAAAATGTGGATACTTCCATAAAACAAAGTAGGAGAAGATAAAGGGCCATTGCCTAGACTGACCCCCAACTCATAATGGCAAAGTGTTCTCCTTTCAAAAACTGGACTCTCCAAAAACAGACTGGTAGTATTTTCTCTGTGTCATATTTGGGGAAATTGGGTATTTATTAAGTTTGGTTTGTATAGTATAGTTTTTCCATAATTTATAGCATTCAAAGAACCTCCTGGAGAATAAATGGGAGCAGATCTGAATTATGATAAATGGCCTGTTCCTTACATCTATTGCATCTATAAATTGCCAGCCTGGCTGCTTCATTTTGGCTGTCTCTATGCCGGATATTTACAGTAAACCATCAACATCTGCTGGGTTAGTCCTCTGTGAGGTTAGGTGGCTGTTAGCTTAGATTTATCCCTGGATTTGGCCAGTGGCACAACTAGATTTGATTCAGGAACTGTATTTGGGGGAATCTCCAGTAAAGTACAGAGGAACGTTGGTGTTTCTGAGACTGGTAACGCAAGTAAAGAGGGAAAGAACAAGAAAAAAACAAAGGTGTCCAACAGATGCAATTTTGTTTCCCATAGAGTACTGTGCACTGCAGGGTGGCTCTGTATTTCCTTTCATTGCTATTTGTTCTTAGTGAAAAGGCCTCTTTGGGTTTTCTGGGCTTAAGGAGCTTTTCCAGATCATTAGCCACATGTGTGGAGAGGACATGCTGGGCATCCTCTCTGCAGCTTGCAGCTTAGCTGTGCCATCCCAGCAGAGCTAGAGAGAAAGAGGGAGAAGGGAGTGGAAGTGAGGATCGAATGAAGTGACTGCTTATGTCAGCTGGACCAGAAGCAGCTATGTGCATGGAAGGTGGGGTGTGCTTCCTCAGGCCTCTATTATTTTTGTGATAGTTCCATCTAAATCTGTTTACTCTGATTCTACACATGGTTTTGAGGGGCAGCATGCCATAGTAGGAAGATGCACTTAATTTGAAACTGAAGATTTGGATCTGAGTACCATTTTTGTCAGGACTGAGTGAGATATTGGACTCTAAGCAAGTAACACCACCACTTGGAGCTTCAGCCTCCTCTTCTTTTAAATGCACATAAAAATATTATGCTGCAGGGTTTTCCTAAAGATCAGATGAAATAAAGTATTTAGAAGCTGTTTGTTATCAGCAAAGGACTACATAGATATAGCATGGTAATTCTCTTGATAAAATATCCAGTAGGTGATGACTACATTAGAGGAACACACACACACACACACACACACACACACACACACACACACGTGCACATGCATACGTTAGTGAGCGGAAGAATATGTTTGACAATTCAAAGTAAAGTTGTAAGTATTTTTATAAGTCTGCTGGGATTATTTTAGCAAAAGTTAAATACAGTTCTATCTTATCTGATCAAAAGCAAATTTTATAAATTAACAAGATCCACGATTGAGACATTTGAAGTGTCCTTTAGCATAAAGTGAAGAACCTAATTACCTGTGAGAGAGGCCTGGGTTAGGCCAATAGGATGAGTAAAGCCCTGTAGCTCCCTTGGTGTCTTGCGATACTGCATTTTGTCTCTATGCTATGTTCCAAAGCAATGCATTGGGCTTCTATTGTCCTTTAGTGTAATGTTCCAAAGGGCTCTACGCTCAATAGTAAAAGGGTAACCCGCCCTGCCCCGAAGTTTCTTCTTTATTTGTATTCACCATGGGACATGGGAATATACCGCTTTGCCTGAAAATGAAGAAGGAAGAGAAGGTGGATAAGAAGGATGAGAAGGGGGAGGAGGAGGAGGAGGTGAAGGAGAAGTAGAAGGAGGAGGAAGAGGAGAAGGAGAAGAAAGAGAAGAAAAGGAAAACAGAGAACAACAAGAAAATGACAACAACCATGACCACCACCACCAAGCAGCAGCAACAGGAAAGCAAAGCCCTTCAAGATAAGGCTAGTATGAAACTGGCTTTAGATCCACCATGAGCACCAGATAAAGACACAAAGGGCTTGGCTCTATACCTGGGGATTAATAGAGACCAAAAATGTACCTAATGTGGGTACAGCTGGACTGTGCAGAGATGAGTAGCTGCTGCATCAAGGGAAACGGAAGCCTAAAAGCATAAATAAAAATAAACATACTTCATAGATTTTGATTCCCCAAAACATGAAGGAAAAATGAATTATACATTTAGCGTGCAGATGGAATGTACAATATAAAGTCATAAAAATCAAGTTGACAGTGTGTAGAAAATATTTTATAGCTGGTAGGCAATTATGAGAAGCAAAGGCCAAATGGCCACCCTTTCTCATTTATCATTCATATCGGTGCCCCTTGCACTGTTCATTGATGACAGTTATGTTTCAGAATCCTCAATGGATACATAATACGAATTTTGAAAAATTAGGATTAAGAGAATTTAGCTCACAAGCATCATTCATTGTATATAAATTGAATGCTTATTATGTACCGGACAAAGTGCTACATACTGGGGTTACTGTGGTCAACCTTGGCATGCCTAGCGTGAACAGGCTTGAAAGACCACAATAATTAAAAACCAAGAAGTTAGATTTTCTATGTATTATGAGGTGACATATATGAAAATCTTTTACAACTCCTGGCATATAGTGAGCTTTCAGTCTGGGATAGATTTAAATATTCTTGGTACTTTTAGATTTTTCTCCAATTAACTTTTTTTAATTCAGATAAAACACTGTATTTTATTTTTTTAAACAATGAATAAACTTTAATCAGGCCTCTAAGATTTCAACTTAAGTAATATAAAATTCTAAGGAGTCAGGATGTTACTGATCTAAAGCCAGCTTGGTGGTGTACACCCTAGATTCCTGCAGTTATAAAGCTAGCTGAATAAGTTCAGAACAGCAGAGGCTTTGTAGACATATGAATCTAACATGCAACAAGCAAGGCAAATTCTAGGCACCATCAGTTGAGTGTTGGGCTCATAAGACTTAATG
>NW_012150840.1:19116509-19119526 GCF_000956105.1 Propithecus coquereli
TATTGAATACATGCATTCTCATATTTTGGTATATGATAAATGCCATGTTAGAAGTCTTCACAAAGCTTGTTGAAAACCCTAAATGATCTCAAATAATACAGAAACACATTTAATCCCTCTGCAGTAAGTATTTAATTTTCTATATTTGTAATTTAAATCCAGACATGAGTGTCTTCACAGCAACCCCTGTCATCCCCTGGTCTGTTAGCTTCTAATGTCCAGTGGCAGAGTGTAGTACGTACTTGAAAGGTACACCTTCACATGAGAAATCATATTTATTGAAATGGGAGCAGATTCCATTTAATTTGCCCCCTACTTGAAGCCTAATTTCAAGGTTAACAGGGTTTCATGTTTGCTACTTAGATCAGCAATACTGGAGCTGGTTCTGTTGCATGGCTAAACAGCAAAGCTTCCATTCAATACTAAAGCGTGAAAGAAGAAAATGAGTTTTGGAGTGATGTGCAAAATGATGTAGTTTTCCAGAACACTGTGAATGCTCAGTGAATGATCCCCAAAGTGCAGCCATCCCTTAAGACAAAAATCTCCCTGAGCTTTAGTTCAGGATAGATACAGGAGCACATAGCATGGGAATGTCAGGTGACAAACTTAGCCTTAGTTAAGATGCAGAGGGGAGGAAGAGAATTCTCAAGTCAATGTGAGCCAGGCCAGCAGAGATTAGTAAACTACTTTAGTGAAAACGATTTATGTATTCATTTATTCAACCAGCTCTCACTATTTGCCAAGTACAGTTCTAAGTTCTTGGGATACAAGAATGAGTAAGATGAGCTCCCTGTCCTCATGGAGCTTACATTCTAGCAGGGGAGTTCTCAGTGGGTACAAGCAATTAGAGGTTGAGTTGGTAGAACTTCGTGATGGTGTGATATCATATGTATTTCATTAATTAACTAATTAACAGACTGGGAGAATCTCCATCAAACTTTTACTTCCATCTTGTACTTTATTTCCAAAATTTTCATATGAGCCTCTCTTATTCTTACACAGTCATGCCTCATTTAATGAGGAGGATGTGTCCTGAGACATGCATCAGTAGGTGATTTCATCATTGTGCAGACAACATATAGAGTGTACTTACACAGGCCTGGATGGTATAGCCCACTACACATCTAAGCTATATGGTAAAGCCTAATGCTCCTAGGCTATAAACCTATGCAGCATGTTAATGTACTGAATAACATAGGCAATTATAAGACAAGTAAGTATTTGTGTATCTAAACATAGAAAAAGTAAAATGAAAATATGGTATTATAATCTTATAGGACCACTGTGGTATATGCAGTCCATGGTTAACTGAAACATCAATATGAGTTGCATGACTGTAATCAAAAAAGAGAAAAACGACTTCTCACTAGCTGAGTCCCACCCTACCAACCACTCTAGTTTGTTTTCAGCACAAAAATGATACAAAAAAGAATAACATCTTTACCCTCAATTCTAGTTCCTTTTTCTTTGAAATGACTGTGGCTATTTCTATTGTTACGTTTTGTAATTGTACAAAATTCCTTTAGAACATCCATCTATATTTTACAGACAGCAAATTACTAGAGGCATCCAAATAGCACTAACTGAGGAAAAAAAAAGACAAAACCTGAAATCTACCAAATGAAAACCCACCACCCTGGGGGACAGACAACACCATTTCTGGTACACTTTGCAAGCTTGCCTGGACTAGATGTATATATGTTGACCTAATACTTTCTCTCCCTACCTCCACACATTTACAAGATCACCATCCCTTGTGGTGACAGTATTAGTAGAAATTAGGATTTTTCCTTTACTTAACTGAATGCTACAAGAAACAGAATGGAACCACATGTTCCCTTTGATTCACACCCAAACACTGCAAAACACAGAGTATTTGCTTCCTCCTTCAAGCTGTGTCTGCGTGTTAAACACATGCAAACATTGGACTGAAACACAGACACAGTAAGACGGCTCCAGGGGAAAATCATAAAAGCCATTTTATTTTGTTTCTCTAAATCTCCACCTTTTATTTAAGCTGGGTCTTTGCAGAGATTCAAGGAATGATATTTTATAGTGGTTTCTCCAAAAAGCAGTTTGATGCGTTTCATCCAAATTTGGGTATTCAGCATATCGTAACAGACCCTGTTCTGGAACTGGGAACTTAACATTAGCTCTGTTCTTAGAAATGACTATCAATTTTTGATAAAGAGAACAACAAAATAAAAAACAGCTGCTTTACATAACAGATGTGAGGTAACATAGAATGTATGAAAAGAATGTTTTTCCCTGTGTTTCTACAAACTGCTTCTTTGTTTAAAATGTTTGATTTAAATAGTCTATTAACAAAGAATTCTCCTGTGGTATACACCCCAACACTAGCAGGAAGACCAAACTTCTCTTTGAGGCATGCAGACTAGGCTCTAATGTCCCTCTGCAGGGGAATGACTGATATTGCCAAATAGTGAGGGCTGACTCCAAAGGCTATGCACGTGGTTGCTCATGATGTGAGCTGGTCAGAAGGCTTTTTGTGCACTGTGACATCTTTGCACGACAGAGGCCAAGATCACAGGATCCACACAGAACAGTTCATTTCACACAGTGGGAAAAATGTGTGTGTGTTTGTGTTCTAAAAAGTCAAAAAAGAATAACACTCTTCTGTGAACTCAAACTCTACTGCTAACCACCAAGAGCCATCCTGTAAATCTGGACATAGACTTGCTAGGATTTGCAAACCTAGCCACTGTTATTCACAGACTATCTTCTGGAAATGAACTCCACCTTAGTTCCTGTGGGTGTCCACATGGAAGTCATCTTTCTGCTCTCTTCTGTCTTTAGGGTAGTTCAAGATTTGATTCCCTCCTAGGGAGATTTTCTGCTGTTCACAGTGAGCCAACTGTGCTATCCCCAGTGGTCCTGAACCAGATTGGCACACGTAGATTCCTGGGCATACACAGGGCAGCTACGTGAGAGCATCTGAAATAGAGCTATTCCATCTGCCCCAGCACATCCTTCCTTCCTGGATTCCTTGAACAAAA
>NW_012150840.1:19119931-19121609 GCF_000956105.1 Propithecus coquereli
CATAACCTAGATAGTAAAGTTTTATGAAAATCAAAAAGGATTGGGAAAGGTTTCCAAACATAAGTAATTCTAGAGCTATATTTTCCATAACTGTTAGTCATGCCTCTTTCATCTGTAATCAGTTAATGGAGTTGTCTTCTTCGTCCTTATTGGTATTTATTACCGCATTTAATATTTGTCACTCTAGTCCTCTGACCTAGATTCTGCATTTCTTTCTTTGGTGGTTGTAATGGGCATTACTAATTTAGAGCCAGAGGACCTAGTCTAGTTCTAGTGCTGCCACCAACTAGCAGTTATCCTATATAAATAGCAGAGGTACAGATACTATTCTGCCATCCTTATAGTATTGTGGGGAAGATCAGATGACAGAATGCATGTGAATGTGCCCTGTCACCATTAAGAATACCTACAAAATAAATGAGATTGTTGTTTATAATAACGTTGGTATGCCTGCCATCCAGAAAGCTCTGGGTGCTTAAGAGATTGTGGTTGGAGACCTAGAAATGAATGTCAAAAAGATGCAGAGATGATTGTAGTTTTTAACAGGAAGGTTAGCAATCAGGCAACTAGCAGATCAGAGACGAAATGTGGATGGCCCAATTGCTGGACCCCATAAGCTGCTGTGGTTCTCAAATTATGTCCTTATCTGGTCCACCTCTATGACTTTGCATCTCACCCCTGGAGCTTCACTTTAGGGAGGGCAGTTTGAATTTAAGATCATGCTGCAGTTTCCTGAAGAGCAAATCTCTTGATCCCAATGATCATATGCAGTGAGGCATGGAATCTGATTACCCTTAACATTATCTTAGCTTAGAGAGCTACAAATGTTACTAATGGTTATGGAATTTTCCAGTCCTTTATTAAATGTAAATTTCAGTATTAGGTTACTAAACCCTTTTGGAAATAACTCCACTGGTTGACTTTCCGTGGCTAACCTCCCGTATTGTTATCTGATGGTATGCGTATTTTCGTTATCACTTCTGCATTTGCTGTTTAATTTACTGTCCAGGCAGTGTGCAAGCCACTTTGTATATCAGCTCATTTAGTCTTCACAACACTGTTAAACTGGTGGCATTACTTCTATCTTATAGATTAAGAAATTAAGCCTCAGAGGATTAAGTAACCATTTGTTAAAGATACTGCATTAAGGAAAGTTCTTAAATATTGGTATGTTTGATTCTAATGTCATAGATATACATATATGGAGATAGATATGTTGCTTTTGATAATTACCTATTCAACATAATATAGTATATAGATAATATAGTTTGGGTGTGGTGAATTTATCAGAACCTGTGATATTCTTTTAAATCCACAGTTAAGAACAATAAACAGGAATAGAGGGAGAGAACACAGTGTTTTGGCAAAAGCAGAACACACAATTGGAACCAAGTCACTTTGTTTTTTGATTCAAAGAAACTCTTCATTTTACATAACATTTATTTGCTTCCAGCATTTGTTTTTGTTTTCGTTTTTTTCTCAATGACATTAAGGTACCCAATTACTCTCAAACCAGTTTTTAAAATACCTGTATGCAAAATGAAAGTCTTGGCTTGGAAACTCATCTGAGGTTTTGAATGCAGTATACTAAATCAAGAGTTTCAGGGGTAGCTTCAGTTCCCAAATTTCAACAAAAATCCTTTCAGATTTAGTGTATCAGAGCAGAGATTATTGAATA
>NW_012150840.1:19121659-19124030 GCF_000956105.1 Propithecus coquereli
TGAAAAATTAGGATTAAGAGAATTTAGCTCACAAGCATCATTCATTGTATATAAATTGAATGCTTATTATGTACCGGACAAAGTGCTACATACTGGGGTTACTGTGGTCAACCTTGGCATGCCTAGCGTGAACAGGCTTGAAAGACCACAATAATTAAAAACCAAGAAGTTAGATTTTCTATGTATTATGAGGTGACATATATGAAAATCTTTTACAACTCCTGGCATATAGTGAGCTTTCAGTCTGGGATAGATTTAAATATTCTTGGTACTTTTAGATTTTTCTCCAATTAACTTTTTTTAATTCAGATAAAACACTGTATTTTATTTTTTTAAACAATGAATAAACTTTAATCAGGCCTCTAAGATTTCAACTTAAGTAATATAAAATTCTAAGGAGTCAGGATGTTACTGATCTAAAGCCAGCTTGGTGGTGTACACCCTAGATTCCTGCAGTTATAAAGCTAGCTGAATAAGTTCAGAACAGCAGAGGCTTTGTAGACATATGAATCTAACATGCAACAAGCAAGGCAAATTCTAGGCACCATCAGTTGAGTGTTGGGCTCATAAGACTTAATGGCAAGCCTCCCTCAACATTGTCCATTGGGTGAATTATCTCATTGAGCCACCACTTACACTGCTACTAGTCATTACTCCTGGGGTATTGTTCAGTGCAACAGGGTAAGAAATAACTCATTGACTCCCTGAAGCTATAGATGATGGATTTTAGATCCCTGGCTGTATTCAGAAGGCATGGAAGCTCAGCATATTGATGGGGGAATTCATTAGCCACCCACTCCACAGAATCATATGCTTAGATTTTAGTGCTGTCACTGCTGCTGTTGCAACTCGTTAGTGTTTCGCGGATAGATGGCAGAAGGAACTGTATAACTAGATTAGCCTCAGAGATAGTCCTGACAGCCAGACCTGTCATTTCCTGGCCTGAGATGACACCTTTGGAGGCTAGAATCACTTAAAGACATTTAGATAAGCCCTGTTGATCCCACCAGGCTAACCTTCCTCCTGAAGTCGGTTCATTCTCTGGATGACAGGAAATGATTGGCAATTAAGTCTCATTTTCTATTTTTGACTCCTCAGTTAACCTCTTGTAATTCAGTTTATTTTTCCTACTCCATTTTCTGTAAAATGGCAGGTAGTTTAACAGTACAAATTATTACTTCCTACGTTTACTTAGCACCCTATCTTTCAAAGATCATCTTACATCACTACCTTTACTATCACTTACCACTAATATTGATTGACAAAGTACCAGATACCAGACTCTGTGTAATAACTTCATTTATACTATCTTATGAGCTCACAACCACTTGATGAGCTAGTCATTATTAATATCCTCATGTTATAATTGAGGCAACTGATGTTTAAAGAAGCTAAAGAGTTTTCCCACAATAGCGCTGCTAATAAATGGCTGAATGAATGGGCTTTCAAATCCAGTTATGAGTCTTAATTACTGTTACACTCCTAATGAAAGTTTCAGAGAAGAAAACGTAGTGGTGATAATTCTAATTCAACACATAATTGTGAAACAGCAATTTATTTGGGATTGTTAGAGATGTGAAGAAGGTTAACATCTAGGGAGGAAATGAAAATCATACATACGAATCTGTTTTAAAGCAGAATCGGCTCTATAGCAAGGAAAGTAGGAATATTGCTGGTTGTAGAGATTTTTAAATTGTACATAGATATGGTGGGTCAGATTTTGACTGATGGAGCCTGAAGAAGGTACACACCAGATGAAGATACCAGCATGTGTATAACATCAAAGGAATGAAATACAAGATGTGTTCTCAAATTAGTGAGGAGTTTAGTTTGACCAGAATAAATGGCAAAAAAGGCAGATGCTGGAATAGCAGAAAGAGCACATGTTTTAGAGATAAGTGGTCTATGACTCAAGATCCAGCTCTGTCTCCAGTGAGTTCAATGGCCTTGGATGAATGTGACTGCTCTGTAATGTCAATGGTTATAATAATGACAATTTGCAGGTCTATGTGAAGATTTATAATAATATATGGGGAGATGCCTAATGAGTATCTGGTTCACCATAAATGCTCAATTAATGATAGCCATGTTTTTGTGTTTTGTTTTGTTTTCCTTCCAGATACTTTAGGGATATAGTATAAAGGACCAGAATGCCATACTGATAATAGATTGCTTTTGGAAGCAAGGGGAAGACATTGGAAGTTTTTGAGTAGAAGGTGAAATGTCCAAAGCTTAATTTTTAGGGAGAATATTTTGGCTCTGTTGAAAGAATATTTTTCAATGGGTTCAAGAAAAACCACTAGCAGGCTATTATTTAAGTGGCCCAACAAAAACAATTTTTAGGACTTATGCTATGATGATGATCATAGGA
>NW_012150840.1:19139365-19142071 GCF_000956105.1 Propithecus coquereli
AGTGGGGGGAAAAACTACCTAACAGGTACAATGAACACTATCTGGGTGAGAGGCACACCCTTAACCCTGACTGGAGCATTACAAAAGCGATACATATAACCAAAAATATCTGTAACCCTGTAATACTTTGAAATTTAAAAAAAAAAATCAAAAAGAAAAGAAAAGAAAAGACCAGGTGAATTGTTTTAGCTAGAATCTGAGGGAATTGAGCTCTTGGACCATGAGGGAGAGGGTGAAAGGAGAGTCAGTAGGTTGTGTCAAAGGCGAGCTATTGTTTGCCTAAGCAGTCTCTGCTCTCTCATGCTCCCTTCTGTTAAACTCTCTTTATAGGTTCTCTCTCTCTCCCCAACACACCCCAACTTAAAATTAAAAGTGCTGATTTAATAGCAAACCTCTTAAAAAGAGCACAGACTCTTGGAGCCAGATCTCCTGGGTTCAAATCCTGACTGTCACTTCACAGTGCCAGTGGCCTTAGACAAATTACTTAGCTTCTTTATGCCTCCATTTCCTCATCTGTTGAAATCTGGGATAATAAACTTCCATATGGGTTGATGTGAATATTAAATGAGATGATACCTGCACAGCCCTCAGCACACTGCCTGGCCCCACCCTAACGGCCCTTTAAATGTTAGCTGTTATAATCGTTAGCATGTTATATAATTCCTCCTAAAAGCTTAAAGCACAGTCCTCAGTATCATTGTGTTTCATTTGTAGCGTGACCCTGTGCTATACAGAGAAAGGCATTTTACCACCCACTTTACAAACACATACTCTGAGACCCATGTTCAGGACCAAAATCAGTCCTGAATTCCAGGACAGACTCCCAATCCAGTGTTCCGTATCAAACTGCATTTCCTTTCGACATGAAAACAATGACTCAAAACCCCACGCAGCTGAGCAGGAGCACAGACTTCATAGTTTCCTCTTACGTCCTATTCTCCGCAAACATCTCTCTATGCATGGGGGCTCTACCCCAGCGGAAGTCCACCCAGCCCGAGGACGATGGCAGCCGCAGGGTTAAAGCGGTGTCTGTTCATCCGTCTGAACCCTCGGTTGTGTGAGTGCCTGTGTTAGAACCTTAATAGCTTCTGCACCTAACTAGCTTTCCCCACTCCCTTGGAGTGTTTCCATTTTCTCCAGCTTTCGGTATCAGGGAGTGTTATTAAATGATAAGGGATTTGCTGGCTGGTGGCATGTTGTGAGAGGCTGAGAAACAATGAGTGTTGCAACACATTAGATGGCATGTTAGCCCCGATTATGGGAACTCCGTATCACAGAGCAGATCATGTGACAGCGCTGCATCTGGGAGGCTGCCTCCATTCCCCAGAGGGTTATTAATGGGCTTTCATATCTGGGAGGACAGATTACCGGGTCTGGGCAATGTGATAATTAAAGATATGCCACTTATCATAAGCAGGGCCCCAGCACCCAGGGGTAGCAGCTCTGTTACATACATGAGGCAAACTCTATACTCCAGAGACAAAAGTAAAGTGGAATTTGTTTTGTGGTGACCTTACCTGAAAGAGGTCATCTCAAAAACTGTCACCTATGAGCATTGATTGACAATTGTTATCGAATGGAGAAAGAGAGCTCTGGGCTGAGGACAGAAGACCTGAGTTTCATTCCTAGTTCTGCCACTGTAGAGCTATAGAGTCTTAATGAAGAGTCCTTTAACTTGTGACAGTTTTTTAATATGAGATAAACAGGAACTGTATACGCCCTACTTATCTCAAGAGTTGCAACTCAAATATTACCTTTTTCGAGGTAGTAGGGTAGCAAAAAGGATGTGTATGTCTTTTGAGGATAAAGGAGACACAAGGATGTTTTTAGGCAGAAAAGAAGAAGCCAGTACCAAGGCTGAAATTACCAATGCATGAGAGCAGAGGTGGACAAAATTGGCCAAGCTGGGACAGAAGAAGGCAGGGAAGGGCAGGAGAAAATCAGCAGTAGGGGACTTAATCTTGGCCATCCTTCTATGGAGCAAGGAAGAGTACAGGGATCGGGCAATTGCACAGAAACTCTGAAGAGGAAAGTCAAGAAAATGCACATCTGATATTCTTAAACTCTCAGTAAACAACGTTTTAAGATCATCAAGCAACAGGAGCAGGGGTATATTTAGGGACTTGAAGAAACTATAAGTCCACAAGGCATCTTTTCAATGATGACTTGATCAGAGTCGGAACAACCTGGGGTCGAGCCTAGCTCTATACTTTCCTCCTAGAATTGTCCTATGCAGATACAGGCCCATCACTTACGGACCTGTATTTTAGGGTTAGAATCTGTATCTTATAGGCCTGTTATGACAATTAAATGTGATCACATACATAAGGTATGTAACACCCATGCTTGTCACATAACAGTTTGTCATTATTTTGGAAAAGTAGACATGATGAAAGAGAACGCATAAAACATCTGTGACTGCTAAATCAGTGTGGCCAATTTAGAAGCTGAGTTGTGTTGGCCTACCTGCTTGTACCAGGATTAAATAATACTCTTTACAAGTGTGTACACCCTTTACTTTCAAAGGCATGTCTTCAGCCACCCATGCTCCTCGGGGCTCACATTTCTTCTCTCTTGCTTTCCTGCATGCTCACAATCTTACATTAGGGACTGGAGAGAGAAAGTGGTTCTGTACTATGTAGTGTGTTTCCTGAGCTCTTGAATTGGTGTCAGTGGCTCATCAATCCAATAAGGTAGGCCTCAAGA
>NW_012150840.1:19142121-19143212 GCF_000956105.1 Propithecus coquereli
CTTTTACATTACTATCCTAAAGGTATATATTTTCCCCCTTGGAAGTATCTGGGGCTCACATATTCAGATCTTTCTTATATATAATTTACTACATAGCATAACACATTGAATGATTTTAACTCAGTGGCTTAACTTATTTGTGTTCTTTAAAGCACCTTCATATTGAACACAGAATTATAATTTATTGAACATTTTATTAATTTTTTTGAGAAAAGTTGGGTATTATTCCTAAAATATGGTATTCAGTATAATATGCATAAAAGAACATTTTTCCTATATCTTAATTTATAATTTTACGATATTGGTGTATTGTGGTTTTCTTGACTGTTCTTTAATCAGGAGTCTTCATGCAAATCTCTGATTACTTAGCACTTTTCTAAAGGGAGCAGTCTTTCAGGTGTGCATTTGAGAGCTCTGAATTCCGACAAGAATATTGAGGAACACGATTGTTAATCTCTGTTTCCTACTCAAGGGCTTTGGGCTATCTGTATCAAAATGCTTCAAATGCTTTCTCTGGGGATAACTTTGTCTGTTCCTTCACTCAGATAGTGAGGAATACCCTCTCCCCTCCTGACAATTTTACCTGATTTTTTTCTTCCATTGCTTCAGGCCATTGCTTCGAGTTATATCATCTTCTGAGACTATGAATAATTCTTTCCCTTCAATTATATTGTTACCTTGAAGGTATTTATAGGCTGTGATCAAGTCCCCTGGAGTCATTGCTTTGCCAGACTTTATAAATTTAGCTCTCACCCCCTCTCCTCCTCTATTTTATCTCCTAGCCTTTGTAGCACTGCTTTTTGTGTGTACGTGCCTGTCTGTGTAGCTTCTCTGATATTTTAATATCTTTCCAAAACCAGGGAGGTCAGAATAGCACATCATATCCCATGTATCACTGTGAGGATCTGATTTTAGAGAGGGATATCCAGAGAGAGAAGATTATTTCAAAATTGAACTTAATCTATTTTGTGACTCATACAAATAGACAAGATGGTAGGAAGACCTCACAGGGCACTGTCAACATGTTTCCGTATATTTTAACATACTGTTAGAACAATCCTGGAAGCTTAAGGGGGAAATGATCATTTTTC
>NW_012150840.1:19154337-19174625 GCF_000956105.1 Propithecus coquereli
CTCAGAATAAATGTCCAGAATTCTCAGCTGTTGAGTCTCTGTGTCCCCAAAGTACAAAAGAATCAATTAAAACTGTAGTTTGAATTTTAATACTGAGAAAGAAATAGTTGCTCAGCAGTCACCCTAAACATAATTCTATGCATCAATAAGTTAAGGAAAAAACATTTGGATTTGCCAGTAGGTCCCTATTCTCCACTGCTATCTTTCTTTTCAAAGTGATTTTGCCAGATATTCAAATTTATTGCTAATGTATCATTTTCTGGAATATACTTATCAATGAAACTTTCAAAAAATCTTACTGGTCTGGTGAATTAGGTAAAGTCTCAGGGGATTATTTCTGGCTTTCCGTGGCCTGATACTCCTGGCTTACTTTTATCAATCATACATTGGGGATACTGTGACATAGTCAATTCTGCCGTGCTTTGCTGAATAATTTCATGTATTTCCTCCCAAAGAGCTTGCTTTTGATTTTGGAGATCCGTTGGCTAGTAAATGCTTAGGGTCTTAAATGGTGCTAAATGAAAAAATGCCAAAAGCATGCCCAGCGTGAACACCAAAGTATTTTTCTTCATGGGTAAAAATGCCAGTATGAGACAGCTCAATGTGGTGGTCAACTTGATCAGCGGGAGTGCGACCAGATGAGGAATGGACATTAATTCAGGTGGTGACACAGAAGTAGGCATTGTGAAGATTTTTAAATTCTAGGACTAAATGGATGATCTACTGGGAGGCAATGTCCAGACAGATCAATAGCACACAAAAAGATAATTGCTTTTCTTGGTGAATCCTAAGAAAGGGCTGGGGCTTTAGGGAAATTGATAGCGATTTCTTTTTCTCTCCACAAAAAGGTAATTAATGAGTACAACAGACAATTCAAGGCAGGAGAATAGAATCTGAAAGCTTGAAAGCCATACATTCAGAATGTATTCAGAGATTTACAGAAGGGCTTTAGTCCAGAATGGTGCCTACAGAAGTGGACAGGGCTACAGAGGTGACAACGTCTCCATGAGAGACATATGCTGGAATCTTCTATTGGGCATATATCCAAAACCATTTGAACAAAAGCATTATGGCTTCCAGCATAGCTGTGTATATAGAAAAGAGTCAAATATTTAGAAAATTCACAATGTTTGAAGTTAACCTAAAGCTGGTTTACAAATGAAGCCTGAAATACACTCTATTATGGAATGAGTGGGTGTGGATTTTACTCTAATACTGTGCTTTCTTGGACTGTAAAAAGTGGCTACTCAGTCCATTAATACTTTATCAGAAGATGACTTAGAATATAAACCCAAAGCCTCTTTATTCATTGAAATTTCCAGTGGAATTTGGTTACACAGCGTTTATCATTATCAGCTTTTATAAGGCAAGTGTTGAGATTGTGTTTGAACAAAGTTTTTCACAAAGTCTATGTTAACTTTCAAAAAGTTCTTCTCTGTACTGCATGAAAAAGGTTGGTCATACTAGGAGCAGCGTCTAAGTGTCATAATTTGCTTACTTATCCAGATTCATCTGTCAGACTACAAGCCCTTAAATACAGGATGCTGGTCCTGTCCATCCTGGTACATATAGCAGGTGCTCAGTAAACATTTCTTGAATAAATGCATATAAAGTGCAATTTAATTAAAAACTTAACCAAGTATGTATTAAATGTATATTTGGTGCCTGGTACTAACTTTCTTTCTTTATAACATCAAGAGATTTGTGTCCTGAGATAAAAATTAATAATCACTCTTTTCCGTAATGGATTGTATCATCCTCCTGTTTGATCTGAGAAATGGCTACATTCCAGAAACTCTGACTCCTGAAAGGGGTCAGGAACTCTGCGAAGACTATTTCTATTATATCAAAATTTCAAATAATCTCCCAGGAACTTGAAAAATTATTATAGAGAAAGAACAAGATAAGTGAAAAGTGAGTTGCAGTTTCATTAAAGATAATTATCCTCCAAGGCCTTCTTTCTTAGAGGCCTTGCATGAAACATCATTAAGATGCAACTTTCATGCAAGAGACTAAAAATGGTAATATTTGAAAGATATAGAAAAACACAGGGATTGAAGTTATCCATTCATTGGGGGGTCAGTTTACACATGTAGTCTGAAATATACTTCACCCACAAATAATCTTTTAACTTTTTATTTTAAAATAATTTTAGATTTATAGAAAAGTTGCAAAGATTGTACAGAGAACTCTTTTATACACATCACTCAGCTTTCCCTAATGTTAAAATTGTGCATAACAGTAGTACATTTTTTGAAACTAAGAAATTAACATTTTTCCGAGACTATTAACTATAGACTTTACTCAGATATTCCCAGTTTTTCCACTAGTGTTCTTTTTATGTTCTAGGATCCAACCTGGGATACCACATTTTGTGTAGTCTTCATGTCTCCTTAGTTTCTTCTAACCTGTGACAGTCCACAAATACATTTTGTTTGAAAGAATTTTCTGAAAGTATATTTATTAGATCAATAACATCCTCCCTACCTTTCCTTTTTCTCTGCTGAACTTGGGCATCAGTCACTTCTTTGGCTATTAATTCCAATTTGTGCATTGAATATTTTGCCATCCGAGGCTTACTATTTTAAGAACATGCAAGCTGACACAGTAGCCAAAGACCATTCCCAAGGATGGAGGCCCAGGGTGTAGCATGTGCTCGGGCTGCCAAGGCTAGACTTGCCTGTTGATTTTCTGCTTTGTTACCAAGCAACTGAGCTTGCTCCCACTAGAGAAAAAGAAACACCATTTCCACTTCAAAGAGGAATGTGTTGAAAGAGAACAGAATGGGCAACTTAACTTCTTTTATACCTTAGGAACAAAGATGGCATGTCAGAGTTTTGAATTCAGGTTCTTAGTGTAGGAGTGGGCAGGACAGATGAAGTAGCTGTAGTTGGAAACTCCTTTGTTTTTCTTCCCTTTCTTTCTTTCTTTTTTTTTTTGAAATTCCACATCTTCTAGCAATCCAGAATTAATTATATAATAATATAAAGAGCCCTCAAAAGATCCATCATCCCTATTAAATTATGTATATTGTGAGGCAAATTATAAGAATAACAGTTAACATTTCTTGAGTGCATATAATGTGGCAGGCACTGTTCTAAGCATTTTACATTGAATCTTTAAAATCCTGTGAAGTAGGACTGATTATCAGTACCACTTTACAGATGAGAAAACTGAAACATGAAGTAGATAAGAAAATTGCCCAAAATTGAACAGCTAGTAATTCAGAGTACTCTTCCAAAAGCTTTTCTTATTTAGATAATAGTATTTTTGATGAATAAGATAATTTATAAAGACCTTTACAATATTGGTGTTATTCTCTCCCTTCCCCAAATTAAATAAGTATGTGGAAAAAGCTATAAAGACAGTGATCGAGCCTGTTGGTATATACTTTATCTTTAAATGTCAGCATCTCCATCAATTAATCAAATAGTAAAATGAAAGAAATTAACTGCAAACTGAAATTTAAATGCTGGAGGGAAAACATTGAACAATGCTGGAGTTTTGTTACCTTGTGCTAATTTGGGGTTTAAGAGGCAAAATAAATGATATCCATAATCCAGTGGTCTGGAAGGAGGGGTGCTTTTTTGGTAGGCTAATTTACAAAGTTTTCTACTGAAAACAGAAAAGGAAAGGAAACAAATCAGGTAATTATTCCTCTTAAAGACCTAATTTGACTTAATTGTGTATCACACACACACGTGAGCATAGGTGAACTATCTATCCTTGGTCATCCTGTTTCTAGTCCAGTAAATGCAATTTTCTGATCTGATCAAAGGGTGGCATCCTCTAAAAAATATGACCTCTGGTAAAAAGAGATTCTCCCTGAATATCATGCAGGGATTACATCTTTTCAAAAACCAAGAATACAGTGAAATGTCCTCAGCTAGCTAGAACACCCTGTATTCCTTCTTGGTGATTCGAAAGGATTTTGCCTCAGGGCTATCATTATGAACATCAGCGATCATTGTGAGAATTTGGGAAAATGCTAGTGAATAGGGAAGTCCCAATTACAGAACACTGGATCAAACACCCTTTGCTATAATTACACTGTGGTTAGATGGATGGGCCTAATGAGCAGTATTCCTTAATGTAAACGTTGATTTTGGAGTGACTTAAAATTAGGGTAAAACTGCGTTAGTAAATTTGTTTACTGGATTGACTACATGGCTTCAAGTAGAATTTAGATTAGTTCAACTCACATTCCTTAAGCACCAAAGCCTTGTCAGGCCTTGGGCTAGGTCCTGGAGATCCAAAAGTAGATGAAATCCTCAAGGAGTCGCACCCCAGTGTGGGAGAAGGAGATTTAATGATAATAATATGGCAATAACAATAATAGCTGCTATTAGTTGAGCCCTTGCTAGGTACCAGACACTGTTCTAAACACTTTGTGTGTACTGATCCATGTACCTCCTCACCACCATAACCCCCAAAGTAGGGGTGATAGGACAGGTGAGAAAACAGGCCTAAATGGCTTAAGTAATTTATCCAAGATCATGCATGTGACAAGTGACAGAGCAGAGCTTAAACTCAGTTCAGAACTTGGGTTTTTAACTTTCATCTTAGTATTCCAGAGAAGGTTTCAATGTAATAGCGTTACTTTATGATGGAATGTCCTGGGACCAAGAAGAGGTACAATTCATCATATTACCTATGCTGCAGGAGGTGATGAAGCCAGAGCATAAACAGTGTTGTCCTAACTCCCCTGCTAACTCTACTCAAACCATTCTGGCCTCTCTGCTATTCTTCAAACAAGTCCGTGGATTTTGTTTCTTGCTTAAGGCCTTTGCACTTGTTACATCAACCTGAGCGCACCCTCCCAGATATCCTTTTATGGCTCTTGACTTAATCTTTTCCCACATCTCTCCAAATGTTTCCTTATGAATGAAGACTTCCCTAGCTGTCCAATTTTATCAGCCCTTCTTCCCCATCCCACCTCCCTGTAATCGACTCCCTTACCCTGCCTCACTTTTCTCCATAAACTGTAATATCTGACATACCATATTTACATTTGTGTTTTTGTTTTATTTGTTTATCTGCTACCCCACACTAGAATGTAGGTTCCAAGGGGGTTATGGACTGACTTTTCTAATATTGTTTGTCACTGAATTTCCAGTGTACATACAGGTTTCAATATAAACTTTCATTCAATGAATTAAAAAGACAGGAAGGAAACATGCCAAAATGTTATAATAGTTATATCTGAATGTTGGAATTATGATATTTTATTAAAAATACGTATTTACCAAGTTTCCTATAATGAGCCGGTGTTACTTTTCTATCAGAAAAAGGCTAAGAATAGACAAAGGGTAAAAAATTAATCACTAATTCTTCTCATAAACCTATTTATTCTGAGTAATTATTTAATATTGATTCATTCTGTGTTATTAATGTATATTAGGTTTTTATGCATAGTGCAATGCTATTATTGAGGGTCCCTTGGAAAATGTTCACCTATGAAATGATCATTTCGTTCCTGCTTACTCCAGATTGAGATTGCCAGCCCCGACCACTCACCTGAGTGAGAAATTCACATACGGGACTGGCTGGGTGAACAGCTCCCACTGGGATGCTTGGGAGACATCTGAAAAGCATCCGGTCCCAGATGAATCTCTTGATCCCCAACCTGTTCTTTACACAGTGATCCCTGTCTGGATAAACCCAACATCCACCTAGCTGTGCAAGCCAGAAATGTAGGATTCGTGCCTCCCTTTCCTCGTGCCCACAGCTTGTCCATGAGTAACCCCACTGAATCTACATCCCCAGTACATCTCAAATCAGACCACTTCTACTACTACTCACCACCATGCTCCTCATTCAGTCTATGCTACCTGGAGCCGCCTAGGCCATCTCTCACCTGAAGCCTTGCAGACACTTTCAGACTGGTGTCTTTGTTTCCACTCTAGTTTGACACCTCCACTCCCTGCCTGTCTTTTCTCCCCAAGGCAGCCAGAATGATACTTTTAAAAATGTAATCAGCCTGTCTCACCCCTACACACACATATTCCCGCTACCCTCATGAAGCTTCATATCACACTGCCAATAAAACCTACTGAGTACTGTGGTCTTGAAGACCCTGCATGATCTGACCTTTCAATACCCCTAAGACCTTATCCTCTGCCACTCTCCTCCACAACTAACACAGCCTGGGCTGTTTGTTCATCATGCCTGGTTTGTTCCAGCCTTAGGCTTTCCCGTATCTATGAGACTTCTTCCCGCGGCACCATTGCTGGCTTTTTCTTATTTTTATACATAGTGACATGGCAGCTCAGGTATCACCTCCTCAGACTGACCTTTTTGATCCTCCTAACTTGGAAAGCACCCTTCTCCCTCCCCACCAATAACTATGTCCTACACTTCTTCATTCTGCACAGCATTAGTCTGTAAGTATCTGTCGAAGTATCACATGTTTACATGGTTAGTATCTGCCTCACCCTTAAATGAAAGTACCAGGAGGAATGCAAATGTGACTCTTTAAATCACTGCTCTAACTTCAGTGTCCATAATAGTGCCTGGCTCATAGTAGCTGGTTAATAAATAGTCACCGAATGAAGGAATCAAGGATGGAAAGAATGGATGTTTCTGTGACATGTTGATAGAGATTAGAGATAATAACCAGTGAAATTCTGATCATTTATCTCCCATCATGCCAGTCTCCCTGATCTAGGAGACAAACACCAAAGAAAATTTGCTTCTAGGAACAAGGTATTGCCGGGCTATTGATTTACTCATTCATTCATTCATTCATTCATTCATCATTCTTCACTCATCAGAAATTTGTTGAAGATTTTCTCTATGTCAGGCCCTATAATTGGTTCTCTGGCGGTTATTTTAGGGGTGTGTGTGTGTGTGTATGTATGTATGTATTGAAGGGGAAGTCAGGTAAATAAATGATTAATGCAATGCAAAAAGTATATTTTTTTAGTAGAGGTTATATATCTAGACTTATGTGCATATTGTTTTGAGAGTACAAAGTTACTCCTGTTTCTGCTTATAGAAGTTATTTTATAGACATTTACCTTTAAGTTATTATAAATTAATTTCTCTTATGGTTAGCTTTCCTAAATCTGAGTTTTAAGAGATATGAGATTTGGAGAAAAAGGAGGGGGAAAAAAACCCCACAGGAATCAATACAGAGACTAATGATCATTCACCCAAATAAAAGAGATAGCATTTAAAATTGGACATTAGGCCTCTGGTAATCCCTAGTCTTTGCTTTTATCTTGAGTGAGGAATGCCGAAACTGGCCGGGCTGGCTACTGTTTAATTGGGAATGATTAATACTTTTTACTAGCCCAAGGGATAAAAAGCAAAATTAGTTTCTATTCCAAAAAAATTTTTAAAGACCAGTAAAGTTATTGACTTCATGCATCACTTAGCAATTATAGGAAGCATTACCATGCCCTCTCCATAAATGATTAGAATAATTGCTGTCCTTTCATCTTCCCCATCTAACAATACTCTCCCAGTGCCTCCCACTTTCCTTTGTGTCTTAGCATGGTGCATGTATCTGTTTCGCTAAGAGAACATCAAGGCTCAGCATAATTGGGCTATTTCCCTGTCATACTGGTTTGCTTCTAAATCTGCCTCCTCTGTGGGTTGCAGTGAGGTCAATCAGATTCAGTTAAATGGCAGAGAAGATATTAAAAATACATATATCCTAGAACTAAATATACACCATCTCTGAACTTCAGTTACAAAGGGAAACTTCTCTTAATATAACCTTAGATAAAGCCATTGGCAATTTTCCTGTATCTGTTAGTAATCACTAAAGCTCTGATTAACAGCATGACTGATTCAGGAGTTATATTGGTCTTTTTTTGTTTTTTCATTAAATAGTAGGAGATAGAGAGGATTTCTACTAACACAGTGTTTCCCAGACTTGCCTGATCATTAGAATCAACTGTGGGACCTGACAAAAACGTGCCCCTGACCTGCTAAATCAAGGGTTTCAACAGGCCTAGGGATCCATATATTTAACAAGCACTCTAGGTGATCTGATCATCAGTCGAAGTCTGGGGAACCTGATACTAATAATGCTCAATGAATCTGTGTCTGTCTGATGCTTTCCAGATTGGGTTAATGCCTGGGTCTCTTTCTTTGATTAAACTTTGATTAAAATGCTCAGAGTAAATCCCACATTGAAGTTTCCCAATACCCAAGGCCTGTACTTTGAGAGACGGAGACCCACATGAGGCATTCTGTGACAAAGATCTCATTCTGTTTGCATGATTAAGTTGGATGAATGAGGCCTCCAGTCTGTCCTCTCCTTCGTTTATATTATGACAATGACTGTTGGCCTTGTGACATTTGTCAACAAAGCTGCCTCACCAGCTAAGCTCAGCCAACCTTACTTCTGAAGCATTGGAATGTTTCCCATGATAAAACTCACTTTTGATAGAAGCTGAGGGTTAGGAAAAGTAACTGATTTCTAAAATATTACAGATGGAGGGGCCGTTGGAGATCCCTCATTACAGTTTGATAGCTTAAAAAATGAAGAAACAGAAGCCGTTGTGGGACTTGCCAAAGTAAAGTGGTCAATCAGAGGGGAAGTTTGGACTAAATCTCCTGATTCTAAGCCGAATATTCTCTCTCTGACACCATCTCCTGATTGCTACAACCAATCAGCCTCCTCTCTGAGCCTCAGTTTTTTCTCCAGAAAAAAGCATATCAGACTACCACACGAGGTCAGTGACTCTAAGACTATGTGTTCTGAAACCTGGTTTCAGGTGAAATCCTGGGATGGCCACCGTGGTGGGGGAAGGTGTGGCTCAGCCTTCCCTGAGTTCTACTTTTAGCTGATTGGTATATTGAAATTGCATTAAGACTTTGTTTGGAAAAACCAATTCTGTTACTTTAAAAAAAATTGTAGAGGTACAGGACTAGACAGTGATCTTCAAATACATATCTGATTCTAGTAGTTGGGGATTCTGAGAAAAGAAGTCTGTGAAGGCAAGTGCCTTATCTGTCTTTTTTGTCATGGCCCATAAAACCTGATTCTTGTGTATTCAGTGAATGATACTCATTGATCAACTGCAAGTGTGGCTTGTTCTACTCAAGGAAAGGGCACTTTGAAAGTGAGAGAACAGTGAGAAGGGAAACTCTTTGGAAGCAAGCTATCTTTTCTAACCCTCTTTAAAAGGCTGAAATGTTCACAATTTTCCCCTAAAATGGAAAGGTGACATTGCTATTGCTCCTTAGACAGTAGTATTGTGCATGCTGTTCTCTGCTTTCCTAACAAGTGCAGAGAGAGGGCAAGGTCTCAGAGTGAAGCATCCTTTTTCTTGTTTGAGCCTACTCTGCATTTAGGGAGACTTTGACACTCCTCTTTAGAATTCTGGGCACAGTTATAGCTCTAAGAAAGAAATTTTTGTCCATAAGAAAACACAAGAGAAACTGGGAGAAGTTTCTCTCTGTCTTCCCCTCTCCCCAGCAGTATCTAACATAAGTCTAGGCTTTCTTAATGTTCTCTGCAGTTGGCCTGAGTTCTCTTCTGTTTTGGTCAAGGCTCAAGTGGAAGAGACTTGAGTCTGTGTCTGCCTCCTTTTTCCTAATTTTGGTTTCCACTGTTTTACCCAAAAAGGGACTAGACCTTTGGGTCCCTACCCTATTAAGACAGCAGTCCTGGTTCTCAGAGCTTCTCTGCACACTGCTGCCATCCTTCTCACCTTTGCTCACTCAGCTCTTTCCACTACAAACTCTCACATGCTCATTCCTCATTCGTCACCAGATTTTAGACTAGCTGGCTTGTGGCATAAAAGAATAGATCAGGTGGGAGCAGCTACGTAAGCTGAACGGAGCCACTTTCTTCCTCTTTCCCCATCAGCAATGATAACAGAGTCTGCTCAGCCAAGTGACATGACATTTGAGGGATATGGTGGTTGGGCCATTTGTTTAAGTTTGCATATTTACAGCAATAATTCTTTAGACTTTAAGTGATCTGTTTATCACTCAACAGTGCGTAAATTTCTTCTATAATATTTGATAGTTACTTATCTCTCTCTGATTTCTTTCCTCTGTGTTTTATAATATCCAGTTTTATTTTTCCCCCTCTGTTGACTTTTGCTTTGTGTACCTTGTTTCTGGGTGTACATGGGAGGGAGATGAGTTTCCAAAGATAATAGATCCCAGTTCGCCTATAAATTAATTGATAATACTATTTGGAAACAAATTCTAAAACCTCATTGGCACAAGATAAATAGAATTTATAGAGCTTCTTGAAGCAAATCTCTGGAATCGACTCTCTCCATTCTCCCCCACTCATCCTAACTTCCATGTCGAGTGACCTTATTACCAAGTGAGCCGACAGAACTCTTTCACACCTCTCTGCTTCAGCATATGCTGCTTCTTGGCCAGGAGTGCCCTTTTTTCCTCCTTCACCTGGCAAATTTAGACTAGTCCTTTAAGACCTAATAGAAATGTCATCTGCTCTGATATACCTTCCCAGATGTCCCTGAGCAAAGTCAGATGTTCTGCCTTCTGTTCTCCTGTGGTATTTTACTGATATGCTGGTGACAGCTTCCTGCCACTCCAGCCCACTTAGCTGGGAGATCTTCAAGAGGTTATTCCTCTTTGAATACCTAGTGTCTCAAAGACTGCCTGGAACATAGTGTTACCAGCCTCTGAGTGGAGATTTTTTACAAGTTCTTGGTGTTCATCGGGAAAAGAATTTCAGGATGCACCATCTAAGCCAAGCAAGCAACAGCTTTTTTTTTTAGAAAGTGACAGTACCCTCTCAGGGAGGAGAGAAGACAGGCTCAAAAGAGAGTAACTGCCCCAAGAGGAAGTGGTTTTAGATCTTTTGTAGTCTTACTAATTGGGGGGAGGGATATTCAAGGCAGAGGGGTTGGCTTTTACTAAGGATCTAGGTAGTTATTCCTAGAATTGGGTTCCCTTCAAATTTCATACTTTATGTGGTTGTTTCAAAATTGTCAATGAGATTTCCAGGGTGGAGAAATATTAAAACTGCAATGTAAATGATATTGTAATTAGCCAAAGTTCATGTAAGGTGGCAGAGACAGCTGACAAGCTCGTGGAAGCCAGTTCTTGACTGTGGTTATCAGCCCTTTTTGTTAAAAGTTTTTAACTTTAACACCTGCACCCAATCTTCAAATCCCTGCATCCAGTCTCAGCCCTGTCTTCCAGTGTCCTGCTCTAACATTTCCCCCTAAAAAGCTTTGGGCCCCTGGAATCTTACAAAGGAGGTGAGGGAAGAAGATCTACCATTTAAAGCTGCTTCTTGCTGGTGAGGGACGTTGACCCTGCCTGTGGGCACCAAAGTCTCCTACATCTTGTTCTCTATCAATAAATGGGGCTGGTGTCAGGACATGGGCTTTAAGGCACCTCACTATGGTAGGGTCATCATGTCGCTGTTGGTAGAAGGAACAAGTGGCCCAATCGAGAGGATTTTGAAAGTTCTCTTCTTCATGTCTCTGAAGAGAGATGGGGTGGAACCCTTGAAATCCATGACGTGTTGCGTGGTAGTGTGTACAAGCTGTAAGACAAAAGATTTTAAAAGTTTAATAATGCAAAGAGAGAAAAGGAGAACAAGCATTACGATAATAATGGGGACTATAAAGGGTCCTCGTGAGGACTACAGCATTTGTCTAAAAGCAGGCTGCCAGGAGGATAGTTTGTTCCATATGTCAGAAGCTGTGTCTGACTTTCTCTTTTCATTGTACTTGTAGAGCCACTCAGCCACCTTATAAACTTCCTGTAAATTTGTGGAAGCTTGGCCCTTAGTATTAATCCATGTGTAGCAAGAGGAGTTTGATACGGTGAAAACTCCTCTTTTGGTGGCCAGTACATAATCTAATCCCGAACCAGGTGGTACTCTCCATTAGGTTTTAGGACAGGCAGGATGGGAGTATTGCAGATGGACTTGCAGGGCATTAACAGACATGGGTTAGAAAGTTTTGCATTAAGGGATTAAGTCTCCTTTGCAACTCTTTCTTTAGAGATATTGGGGTTTTTTTTGAGGATAGGATGAGGAGTTTTTCAAGGTGACTCTGACCACAGTTTCCCTGTAAGCCTCTCCTGGAATCCCTTTATCCTAGACTTGGGGGTCTACTCAGTCTAGGATCTTCAGCGGGATACTAGGACTAGAGTTAGGTTTGGTATGGCTTAAAAAGTCCAACAATAGGCCCCAGACCTTCGGAGGCTCGGGGCAGACCCCTAAAGTTGAAAGCAAGTCCCTGCCTAATAAAGGAGTAGGGCATTCAGGCATAATCAAGAACTTGTGAGTAATTAAATGATTTCCCCATTGGCAAGAAAGAGGTGAGGTAAAGGCCCTATGATTAGGGACTCCATCGACCCCAACAAGCGAGCATTTTTCTGGAGAGACAGACTCAGCATGGGAAGTTAAGATAGAATAAGTAGCTCCCCATGTTATTATAAAGGTTACGGGCTTTTATCTTCCATGTCAAGGGTCACAAGCAGTTCCTCCCCTGTGATAGTGATCAGTGGGGAAAGGGACAGCCCCGGCTCCCTTCAGACCAGGGGACAGTCTCTCTTCCAATACCGCTTCTTTTTACAAAGTGGACGTGGCTTGGCAGAAGGTAGATTATGGTTGGGGCATGTAGGGTCGGGGCAATCCTTGCTCCAGTGGCTCTTCTTAGCATGGCAGAAATGTCCCTCATCAGGTGATGGTCTTCTGGGTTCTCATCAGGGCTCTGTGTCACCTCTCTCACCTTATTATATTTATAGGATTAATCATGCAACTTTCATTCCCTCTATGAGACACATGGCTATGTGGTCTCTGAGCCTTACTCTTTGCTGACCATGTTGGCAGGTCCAGCTGGGATCCGGAAGGGGGACAGATGTCATCCCCACAGGGTTTGGAGAGGTTGGGTAGCATTTAAGGCACCTGCAAAAGCTTGCCCCTGGGCCCACATGCACATTTTCTCCTCTGGGGTGCAACAATGGGAGAGAATTACATTAAGGTCTCTCTATGCGAGATAAAAGGAAAAAGTTAGGCTGTGAAACACCTTAGTAAACTTTCCTAGCTTCTCAGAAAGCCGGCCAAGGCTTGTCTGGCACTGTCTAAGGTCTGACATAGAAAAAGGAATATGTACTCTGGTGGTGGCCCCTTGGCCCGTGGCTACCTCCTGTAAAGGACACAGGAGTCCAGGGCTAGGTTTAGGGCCGGGTAGTTGGGGATACATCAGTGGGTAGGGTGGGGGTTCATGGGCAGAGGCTAGATTTGCCTCCAGGGGTCCCAGTCCCTACTTGGGAGGCTCTGAGGGGGCGTCAGAGTTTTCTGAACTGGGGACAAAGGAAGGCACAAGGTTTAGGTCAAGAGACCTAAGAACATCCAATTTTACATGACAGCGTGCTAGGGTACAAGCTCTTCATGCCTCTGGGTTTTCCCATAAGGACATAAACACCTGAACATAAGGGATTTTGGACCATTTCTTCTGTCATTTGCAAAAGAGGTCTAATTGGAGGATAGTATTATAGTTTAGACTCCCGACGACTGACCAGGGCTCTCTGTCACCCAGCTTATATTGGGGCCAGGTGGCATTACAGAAGAATTATGAGTTTTTTTCTTTTTATGCTATCTAATTTAAAGGAGGCCCAAATTTAGAGAATATGGCCAAGGAGGAATCCCTTGGGATGGATTCCCGTCTTGAGATGCTATTGCCCATCTCTCTGTCTCTCTGGACAAGACCTGAAAGAAAAGAACAAAAAGGAAGGGGTCGTAATGGAGTCTCCTGGAGGCTCCTAGGGGTAATAATAGAGCCCTAGGAAGCTCAAAGGCACGGGGAGGCCACAGGCATTCCCATCCTCTACCTGTCCTACTACCTGTTGCTATGGCATCCATGGTTATCCACGTGACCCCGCAGAGTCCAGGCATCCCCAGACACTCATCCTCACTCGGCAAGGAGGACCTCTTCTCCCCAGCAGTCACAGCCCCAGGAGAGGCCCCATTTCCGCACCAGCATCCATGAACCTGGGGGCTGGGGTGAGGAATTGTCTAGGGGCTTGGAGTTTGGGCCACGTGCAATTATTAGTGGTCCTATGCTGGGGTGCATTGCTCTAGAACTGACATCCCTCAGATTCTAAGCCCTCTGATAATTCTACCATCCTCTCTCCCAGATCTGATGGAGCATGTAGCCCCAACAAGGTGGTTAAAGGGAGCAGAGCTTTCTGAGTTTGGAAGGCTCCTCTTCTATTCTCTATGTAACATTTGATATCAAGTTTTCCTCCTATAAATGTGGAGCTGACCTCGCCAGGGGGTCTAGTATACCAAAGCACCTTTACTTTGTGGCACTCAATCAAATGTCTAAAAAGCAAAATCATAATCCAAGCTTCCTTTCCCTTGAGTCACCCTATCTATCCCTCTGGTCCTTCCACAAAAACCTAGTATAAACACAGCAAACAGGGGGAGATTGGCTGGTACCATAAGGACAGGCAGCATAAGGGCATCCTGGCCTTGCAAGGTGGCGTATGAAATCACAAGTGTCTTTCCCCCAAATATGGGGAGGCAGTACAGAGAGGGAAGAATGAAGTCTAGCAGCAGAGGCTAGGCATGGAATTGCCCTGGCTTGGAGAGTATTTGGGCTCCTGCATGCCATGAGGAAGTCCTCTGCCAGCCCCCTAGGCTGGTGTCACCCAGCGTCTGGCAACCACTTGAATCTGCATGGTCTAAGGAGCGACTTTCTGCCACCCCAGTCAGGGGGAATCATGGTCAGCCAGATGAAGCGGGGTTATGCACCTGTAACTCACTGAGACACTGCAAAAGCAGTGAGAGAAAAGAATGTGCTTACCTCAAAGTACAATATGACAGTCAAGGCAAGGCTCACATGATGTCTCCTGGCTGGCTCCCCACAAAGATGTTATGGCCCTCCAAGTGGAGGATTTTCCAAGTTCACAGTGTTCATCGGGAAAAGAATTTCAGTATACACCATGTAAGCCAAGCAAGTGACAGCTTTATTTATTTTTTTTTATTCATTCATTCATTCATTAAATTTCAGAATATTATGGGGGGTACAAACATTTTGGTTACATATATTGCCTTTTCATCACCGGAGTCAGAACTACAAGCGTGCCCATCCTCCAGACAGTGTGCACCACACCCGTTAGCTATGAATTTATCCATCTCCTTCACCCCCTCCCACCTGCCCAGCGCCTGAAGAATATTACTTCCATGTGTGCAACTAAGTGTTGCTCAGTACCAATTTGATGGTGAGCATATGTGATGCTTGTTTTTCCATTCTTGTGCTACTTCACTTCGAAGAATGGGCTCTAGCTCCAACCAGGAGTGAGAGCTTTTTATTGAAGGCAAAAGTACACTTTTCGGGACGAGAATGGACAGGCTCAAAAGGGAGCGGCTGCCTCAAGAGGAAGTAGTTTTAGACCTTTTGTACTCTTACTATTAATAATTGGGGGAAGGAATATTCAAGCCATACGGTTGGCTTTTATCAAGACTTTGGGTAGTAATTCCTAGAATTGGGGATTCCCTCCCATTTTCATACTTTATATGGTTGTTTTGGAACTGTTATGGTGATTTCAAGGGTGGAGAAATTTTAAAACTATAATGTAAATGATACTGTAATTAGCCAAAGTTCATGTGAGGTGACTGAGGCAGCTGGCCAGCTGGTTGAAGCTGGTTCTTGCCTGCAGTTATCAGCCCCTTTGGTTTGAGATTGTTTACTTTAACACCTGCACCAGTCTTCAAGCCCCAGCCCCCAGTCTCAGCCCTGTCTCCTCCTCTCCTACTCTAACAATAAGGCGCACTCCATTGTGTCTGAATGAAGTGATGAACCAATCAATGTGCCTGCTCTCTAGTGCCTGGAAGTTCTCAAGGGGCCTATGTTCTGCTTTGCTCCTCTTTTTTCAACTTTTCATTCAATCTACGAAAAAAAAAAAGAGAATTTTTTGTTTTCCAGTGTAGTCTTCTCTACTGGAGTGTTTTTCTCTATTTTCATTTGTGTGTGTGTGTGTGTGTGAATGTGAAGCCACTATTTCCATAGCTACCAGTCTAATCTGGAATCTTTCCATCTCAGTCCTGGAGTTCTGCAATAGTGACCTGTTGGATCCATCTTCTCTCTCTATATGCCTACTATGATGTGTGCCCCTGTAACAACTCAGTTTCTTCAAACTACATTTCTACTAAATTGCTTCCCTGAAGACATTCTGAACTGGCTCCCCTATTAGATGCAGACCAAACAGCAACCCTAAGTACTTCAGGCAAATGTTTCCATTCATCCCCATGCTCCTTCCTCCTCAGTATTACCCATTACTTCCTTTCAAGCCAGATTGTTTGCTATCCTCCAAACAACCATTCTTTCATAGTTTAAAAGGAGTCCTCATGTTACTTACACAAGAACACATAATTTTGTCTTTTTTTAAATGTTCTCTTAAAGAGTATGTCTGCTGTAACAATTAGACCCCAAAATGTTAATTTGCTCAAACATAAAAGAAGTTTATCTCACTCATATACACAGTCCACAGAACCACACAGTGGTTCTAGTTAGCCAGGGGTACGGGTGGAGGGCCCTGCTGTACCCTGTCATTCTAGGACGTGGCCAATAGAGATGCTATATCATTTTTTCAGCATACCCTCCAAGAGCTTCTTGGTGTCGAAATCCTACTGTTGGAAGAGGAGAGAACATGAATGGGTTCATTTGGAAGGAATCTATAGGCTAAGCCTAAAAATAGTACACATTCAACTCACATTCCAGGAGCTACATGGACACTTTTAACTGCATTGGAAGCTGGGAAATGTAGCCTAGAGTATGCCTAGGAATAAGAGAAAATGGTTATACTGAAGAGCTAGATGTCTTTTACATATTACTTTATGTAGCTTTCAATGTCATTTCTGGTTTGTGCTTTGTCTTTCTTAATAGGTTGCAAGTGTTCTCAAAGCAGATGTTTTATGTTATTTTCTCATGCCCCGCAGCATATAATACAGAGGTCTGTGTAGATGAGGCAATTGGTATGTGTATTAGTTTCCTGTTGCTGTGTAACAAATGACCACAAAATTAGTGGCATAAAACAACACATGCTTATTGTCTCACAATTTCTGTGGGACAGGGGTCTGGGCATGGTGTGGCTAGGTCCTCTGCAAGGCTGCAGTCAAGGTGTTGGTCAAGACTGACTGGGGAAGGGGCTTTTTCCAAGCTAACTCAGGTTGCTGTTAGATTTTATTTTCTGGTGCCAGCTTGATTCTTGCTTGCTTCTTCAATGCCAGCAATAAAGACTCTAAATCAAATCTCCTAGCCAGGCAGAGTTATATAGTATAAGATAATCGCAAGAGAGATATCCCAACACCTTTGTAATTTTGGTTATAAGCAGGTCTTATCCACAGTCAAGAGGAGAGAATTACACAAGAGAATGTATACCAGAAGGCAGGATCACTGGAGCCTATCCAGCACACTAACTGAAAAAACAGGGGTGTTCCAGTGAACCACCACTTAATCTGAGCATACATACTTCTTTATGCAAAACTGCAAATTACTAAAAATGTCAAGAGAAAAATGTCCATTATTGACCAAGAGCTGGTAATTATGCTAGCAAAATCAGCAGAGCTCAGGCACCATATCTGCTAACCTTCACAAATACCAACCTTAATTCACACAGTCATCTTTAGGACTGGACCCAAAGTAGGATGAGACCAACTTGAACCTGTTACTAAAAGTCTTATTCCCAGAATACCCAATGGCCTTCATTATATGGCATTTTTGAAACCTCATTGTCATTTTGAATTTGTGTCTTCCCTGGCTCCCTTTTAATCTTCTCCTTTATCTAACTTAGGTGGTACTGAATTTTATTTTTCTCTTCTAAGTCTTCCTGTTTGACATTTTCCTTTCTAGCTCCAGTTGTCCTTTAAGACAAACCCGTAGCATTTCTTCTGGGGGAGATCTAAGGGAAAGCTCTAGAGTGAAACTTTAGTCTACATGTTTAATTCATTTTGGAGAGGGTATCAACTATTCCTCCATTTCTAAACCTCTTCTCCCACCAGTGAGATCTCCTAAGAGGAAAAAATGTGAGAGAATCTGAGCTGCTTATTTATATATCAGCTATGGAAAGAGCTGCTTTCCTGCCTACCTTGACCCCTGTCTTTGAAACTCCAAAAGTGACTTTCTGTGGTTAATACTTCAGGAACATCTATGCTGCAGTCCCACAGATATAAAGGCTCAGGGCATCAAACTAAAAGATATAACAGCTCTAATAGAGAGAGTCACATTTCTAAAAAGGAAAACCAAATTCTGAAGATATTTTCTGGCTCTGTGAACAGCTAAAAATACAAGGATAATAATTCTTACAGTCCTGGACTTTTAACACGAAGCTAACCTGGAAGGAAAAATGACACTGAGCTGTAAGGAGAGAAGAATAGAACAGACTTCAGTGAAATCAGCCTCTCTTTTCCACAAGGCATTCATTCCCACATTATCTCATGTCTTTAAGTTTTTTATGATTTTTACTATTTGGCATGACTTAAAACTAGTGAGTTGGTGAAAGGTACACAGGAATTCTATACTATTTTGCAACTTCTGTGTGTCTAAAATTATTTAAAAATAAAAGTTAAAACAAACACACAAAACAAATCAGTGAGTTGGGAAGTAGTTCCCCTTGTAAAAGTCTAGCAAGTGGAGGCAAACTGTGTCTGTAAATACAAATGCCTATTTTCTCTTTAATAAAATTCCAGGGAGAGGAAGAGAAGAGGTGGGGGGAAGAAATAGAGGAAATTTCCAGCTGCTGTAGATCTTGAGTAGGCAAGACCTCACCACTTGGCATCTGCACACTGCCTGCGACTTTTCAATGGTTTTTGTTGGCCCTGCCTTAGTTAAAGCCCAAACCGTGACCCAGGGGTACTCTCATCATTGGATTTATAGATTAAGTCTTTGGTTGATGGTAAGAGCTACTCCTACCTTGACTATTAGACACTGGCCCTTCATTTCCTAAAGAACAGGGGCAGGCAGGAATGCAGAGAGATGTAGAGTAGAAAATGAACCACCCCTCTGATTCCTTGCAAGATTTGTGATGTCCTGTTGGGATACCTAGGCCTGTGTTACCTTGATTCTGATTCAGAGATTTCTTCTTTATCTTCTCTATGATAGCATTGGGGTGAGCAAATACTTTGTCATCAGCAACGCCCTGTGTCTTAGGAAGTAATTAATAGCCCTGGATTTGAAGTCAAATGCGCTTGGACTCTATTTTAGACTGTGCTACTTATGAGCTGTATGACCTTGAGTAAATTGCTGAAGCTCTCTGCAGTCCAGTTTCTTAATCTATTAAATGGAACTAATAATACCTAATTCGTATGGCTGCCTTCAGGAGTTAATTAAATAACATATGTGAAATATTTTACACTGGACTCAGTACTTAGTGTGACTTCAGTAAGTGATAGCTATTGTCAGAGTCATTGTTGTTTTTATGCTTTCCAGCATCCTATGACTTCCAGTGACTATAGCTCTATGGCTATTTGGAGATATCTTTTTTAGAACTGAATCCTTACAGTTTCTTTATGAAATAATAACTCATTTTCAGGAAACATACTTCTATAGTTTGGATGTTTGGCCTCCCTAAATCTCATGTTGAAATTTGATTCCCAGTATTGCAGATAGAGCCCGATGGGAAATGTTTGGGTGATGGTAGATTTTTCATGAATTGCTTGGTGCCATTCTTGTGGTGGCAAGTTCTATTTCTATTAGTTTCTGAGAGAACTGTTTGCTAAAAAGGGCCTGGCACCTCCTGCCCCCTTGCTTTCTCTCTCACCATGTATTCTCTGCACATGCCAGCTCACCTTCTGCCATGAACGGATACAGCCTGAGGTCCTCACCAGAAGCAGATGCCAGTCATGCTTCTTGCACAATCTGCAGAACCATCAAGCAGATAAACCTCTTTTCTTTATAAATTACCCAGCCTCAGGTATCCTTTTATAGCAACACAAAATGGACCAAGACACACACTCACTACTGTTTGTCATGTTAGTCAAGAGGAATGAAGAGAAGCAGGGTCCGGGTTTATTCCCAGCTCAGTATTTTGGTCATTAGACCCTTTGCTTACTTGACTAAATTTTCAGGGACCTGAATTCGTTCTCTGAAGAAATGGTCCAAAATCAAGCACAGAGTGGACTATAATAAATAATAATACATTGTGCATTTCGAAATTGCTAAGGCAGATTTTAAGTATTTTATTACACCAAAAAATAAGTATGCGATTTATTATTAGCTTGATTTAATCATTCCATATTGTAAACATATATCAAAATATCACATTGTGCCACATAAATATATACCATTATTATTTGTCAATTAGAAGTAATTTTTGTAAAAAGGAAA
>NW_012150840.1:19176185-19176867 GCF_000956105.1 Propithecus coquereli
ATGATTCCCTCACCACCAGCCATCTCATGCTGTCAGAGGCCCATTGTTTGCTCATAACAGTAAGTTCGAAGCTGTTCAGCCTAGGTTTCCTTCATATTAGGTAACTATTTTACTCATTGATTTCAAACAGTACCTCCCATTTCTCTCAATCTGACCATTGAGTGCTCTTAGTCAATCTTTGCAAACTTGTCCCCATTTAGTTGGTAAACTTACTACATCAACCCAATAATGAATTGTCTTACATTTAAGGAGTATAGTTTGTGCCTGTTCCAAATCCTATTTTCCCTCTGATTTTGGACACCTTGCCTCAACTGGATGCACTTTTCGAGATAGGAATAAATAACTTAAAAATTTATATTAAACCAGTATATTCACCTTTGCATAAGTTTAGAAAACAACACTCAAGGAAGAGCCGTGAAATAAATAGTTTAATCTGTCATAACTTACCAGGACCAAAAGCAATAGCTGATAAGAGTGTGGGCTCTGGAGTCTGACTGTTTAGTGAAATTTGTCCCACCTTGGGGAAATTTTTTTAATATGTCCAATCCTCTGTTTTCTGACCTATAAAATGCAGATAATTGTAGGATCTTCTCCAGATGACTACTAGGAAGAGATGATACACACAAAAATCACAGCACTATGTCTGGTATAGAATAAGTATTCTATAAAAAATGTTATCTAT
>NW_012150840.1:19178412-19183002 GCF_000956105.1 Propithecus coquereli
TCTAAGCAACCATTTCTTTCATAGGACTGAGCAAGGAAAAAAATAAATGAATGGTTGAGTGGAAAGGATGTATAAATATATATAGATATAGACATAATGTTTTATTCCTCTTTATTTTTCTCTCCCCATAACATCTCTCCTTCAAACATTTATTCTTTTTCTCCAATGATTGCATCCATTCCCATTCTTGGAGAATGGGAAGAGAAAGCAAGCAACATTTGAGAATTCGGTATTGGCTTAAAATTCAAGCCTCTCCCTAAAAGATTTTATGACTTTATTGCCCTATCGGTTCATGGCTGAAAGCAGAATGATTTCAGCTTTTCATTTTTCTCAACTTATGATCTAAAAAATACCATTATTGCTCTCTGTTTCATTCCTCCCATTATTTTCTGATCTCTGATGTCCCTCAGAGAAAGAAATACCTAGAATGTCTCCATCCACTTCTTTGGCAATAATAACCCTTGAGCCTAAAATTCTCTTATGTAGAGAGAGAGTGCGCTATGTTGGAGACTCACTGACCGTTCTGTTGATAGACTCATATGAGTCAATTGTAATTGTAAAGAATCAGGATCACTACTCGCATGACAACTTTTAGGTTGAATGATATTTATTTTGGATGCTGAAGCTGGAACCAGGGCTCACCTGGTGAGGGCCTTATCAGAAACTCAGCAAGATGAAAGCTTCAGTTAATATGGATCCTGCCACTCCCTGCCAGAGAACAGAAGTGAGATCACTGCATTGTAGGTGGAAGTCAAATGACTATTTGCCTTCAAAAAGTTTTAGGACAGTGCCTTTTCTTCCATCCATTCTAAGGGGCAATGTGTTGGCGTGTAAAAGGTAGGTGCTGTTCAGTCACATGTTTGCAGGTTAAAATCTTAGTTCCACAGCTCACTTATTTTAGGCTCTAAGGAGAATTATTTGCCGCCCTCAACCTTTGTTTTCTCCTTCAAAAGAAGAAGAGAAGGTAACATCTGCTGCTGAGCTTCACAGGGAGTTTTGACGTGAAACTCCAGGGGCATACTGACCCCTGATAAAGGGTGTGCTCCCTGAGAGGTAGTCAATTTCTCTCCTTCCCCTTCCCTCTCCTTCTTCTTCCTCTTCTTCTTCCTTTTCTTCTTCCTCTTCCTTTGAGTTTGTTTTATTTTACAGAATTAAACCTCTACATATTAGATTATTAAGTACAAAATGTTTGATTTCCTTAAATACTAAGTTTGACTGTTGATACCTCTGACGTTTCACTTTGACACTTCTTGGTTTATGTTTATTGTGAAGGTACATCCTCAGTGTTTCAAATGCACAGTTTGGCTTGTGATTATCTTTCAAAAATTTTTTTAGAGCAATTTTTGTGAAACCATGGATAAGTCAAAAATCCGTGTTATTTTTGAATATGCATTCCATCATGGAACCAATGCAATGCAAACCGCTCAAAATATCAATGAAGTGTTTGGGAAGGATGTGGCTAATGAATGCAATGCTTTGAGAAGTTCCATCTGGTGATTTTAATCTTGAAAATGAGCCATGTGAGTGACCTGAGACCAAGGTGGATAATGATGATCTGAAAGCTGTACTGGAAGCGAATCCATCTTCAACCTATGCATGAATTAGCAGCAAGGTTTGACCTTACTATTCCAACAATATTGGACCATTTGAAACAAATCAATGAGGTAAAGAAGCTAGATAGATGGGTTCTGTATGAATTAAACGAGCATCAGAAGAGAAGCCATCTCAAAGCTTGCCTTTCTTTGCTGTCACGACATAAAGGTGAACAATTTCTACACCAAATCATTACATGTGATGAAAATGGATTCTTTCTGACAATTGCAAGCTTTCAGCACAATGGTTGGGTAAAAATGAAGTGCCAAAACACAGTCCAAAACCAAATATTCATCAAAAAAAAAGCCGATGGTGTCTGTTTGGTTGTCCAGTGCTGGTGTTAACCACTATAGCTTCATAAAAGCTGGTCAATCCATTATAGTAGATGTATACTGCAACAAATTGGATGAAATTTTGGATGCTTGCTATTAAGCAGCCGAGACTGGTCAATAGAGACAGGCCTATCCTCTTGCAAGACAACACTCAACCACATGTCACATAGACAACGCTGCTCAAACTACAGAAGCTGGACTTGGAAACTCTCTGTCACCTACCATACTCACCAGACCTTGCACCAACTGACTAGCATTTCTTTCAGGCTTTGGACCACTTCTTGCAAGGAAAAATATTCAATTCTCAACAAGCTGTGGAAAACGCTGTTTGTGACTTCATCGCCACTCACTCTCCAGGCTTCTTCGCTCCAGTCTTCGCTGCTGACATAAACAACCTACCGTTAAGAGGGCAAAACTGTGTCTATAGTTTAGGCGCATACTTTGATTAATTGTACTGCTTTTTGTTCGAGATATAATAAACTACACTTTTAATTTGAAATCCGACATTTCATATTTAATGACCTAATAACAAGAATCAAACTTTTTCCTTTACAAAGTAACTGGAGGTATGCCAAGTATTAAAAAAGGGCACTTTTCCCATTAATGGATAATGACACTTTGACTGATAAGTGAGCAATGCTGCATCGATTCATTTAGAAAACTATGGTAGGAAGTGGGTAGCAGTGTTTAGCCTGCCTCAAATGCATATGCTAGCTCAAGAGCCAGCCTTCTTTCCCTTGTGGGGGATTTGCACCTTTAAATCAGGGCCCACAAACTCAAAACACTCATTTGGCCTAAAGAATGCTTGGCTAAGAATAAAAGGAGGACCAGCAGGGAAAGTACCATGTAGACTATGACCTTTCCAGCTAAACTGCCCCCAGAGAAAGAAAGACTTATTTGAATTTACAGATGTCTCAGAACTTCAATGAGCTAGGCCTCTGGCTCTTTTCCTCTGGGGCACTACAAAACTTAGGTCTTTGCAGATCAATTAAGTCATTAGTGCTCCATCTAATGAAAGTTGATTTCCACAAGGAGGCTGAGCCAGCTGTCCTGCCCCAAGCAGCACAAAAGCAACCAGGGTACCAGAGTTAGAGCAAATGGCAATAAGCCAAGGCTTAGAAGGCCCCGGCTTGTAGCTGAGTTAATGCCGCCTGTTTTCCAGGCGACCTCAATCACTGCCCAGGGCAGCCCCTGCACTCAGGTGCTCTTTAGTCACAAGAGACTGTGTAAATATGATTTAAAAATCCTGTTGCCACTGCCTGCTCAACTAGCAGGAGTGTTCAGAGACCTGCAAAGTGTGAGGTGCTGGATGGACAGATACGTTTTCTTCTTGGGGAATGTTGCATTTTTATAATTCTCTCTCCTAGGTAGTATCATGGGTGATTTCTAGTTTTTAAATTCAATTTGTTTCTTAAATTTTTTAAGAGATTATAACATGGTTGCACAAAAGGGGGGAGACAATTCTCCCTCTCATTTCCATTCTTTATCTGCTCAAGAAACCAATCGTTTTATGTGCTTCCAGAGTTTTCTGATACATGTACAAGCAAATGCGAATATTCTCATAGTCCCTTCTTTTAAACAAACAGCATACCGTATATATAATTCTGCATATTGCTTTTCTCTGTGAAAACATCTCAGCTCCTTTCCATATAAGAAATAGGGAAATTCCTTATCCTTTTTTTGCAGCTATATCATATTTCATTGCATGAAAATACCATATTTATTTAACCATTCCTCTGCTATTTGCTGTTACAAATAATATTGCAGTAAATATCATATATGTTTCATTTTATTTTTTATGAATGTTTGAAGATATGTGTAGGATGCATTCACAGAATTGGAATTACTAGGTTAGGAGGTATATGCACTGGTAATTTCAACAGATAAAGGTATTGCCAAATTGTTCTTGATAAGTACTATACAAATTCACAGCCAACCCTCAATGAATGAAAGTTCTTCCCCACACCTCAGCAGCAGAGTGTGTTGTCAAACTTAGAAATTTGTTAATCTGGCATGTGAGAATGGAATTTCAGTGTACCTTTACTTTTTTTTTCTTACGAGTGAGGTTGTACATCTTTTTATATGCTTAAGAGTCATTTATAAATCTTTTCTGTGAACTGCCTTTTGACATATTTTGCCCACTTTTATATTAGTTTGCTGGTTTTGTTTTTTAATTGATTTCTACTAGAGATATGGATCGGGAATCTCCTTTCCCTCCTGAGTTTTATGTTTGCCTTTTTGGCTTTGCTTATAGCTTTTGCCCCTAAGCTTTTGGTTTTCATAAGGTTGAATTTTTCAGACGTTTCTTTTATGGTGTCTATATTTTGACGCTTAGTTAGAAAGGAGACCTTCAAATTCCAGAGTCATAAAGTAATTCTTCCATATTTTTCTTTTGGCACTATTATGTTTTTATTTTTTTAATAAGTTGGAAATTATTCCTGTATAGAATGTAAAGTATCGATACAAATTTATTTATATTTTTTCCAGATGGGTACCCAGTTATTCCAATAAGAATGTTTATATAGGCCATCATTTTCCATATGAACCTTTTTTATGATGTTTTAAGTTCATTTCTGGACTTTTATTCTGGTCCATTGATCTGTCTATGTGCATTTTTTAATTATCGAAGCTGTAAAATAGATTTTAAAATGTAAAAGGGTTAATT
>NW_012150840.1:19185267-19187337 GCF_000956105.1 Propithecus coquereli
GAGTTTGTATTTTCTCCCTTGTTGTCGTTTTTGCAATTATGACATATAATCTTTTTAGTGCTCAATATGTTTAAACCGGAGCTTCTCATCCAATATACTGCACTCTTAGGGCAGTTGGCCAGGCCCTCTGGCTGTGAATAATCTTGTCTGCTTATCTCAGTCTCTGCAAGTATACCATTTTCTCTTTGAGCCATCATTTGAAAAATAGTGGGAAATGTCCCTTTAAAGAATACGCATTAACTCTACTCTGAGCAGTGAATCATACTCTTTCTTAGTGTTTAATACAAGAAAGTGCATGTATTACCATTAATTGAGTTGACACCTTTATATGTTATACTTTGACTCTTGACAATCAGAGCATTTACTCTACTTCCTACCTTCTTTCCTCTCCCTCCTATTTTTAGCTGTATCGTGTCTGTATTATCTGGGCATATTCCACTTTCCCTCTGGTCTGTCACGTAGTATAGAGGCACTTATCACCACTCTCTTTCTCACTGTTTCTCCAATCCTGTCTTGGTTGATCAAAGTCATTTCGGAGTAGTTTCCTCAATATCCTCAGTGTTTTTGAATGTTAAATACTGTTTGTAGATTTTATAATTAGGTATAGTTTGGCTAGATATAACATATTGGATCACACTTTCCTTTGTACTATGAGAATTTTTATGAGAACTGACTAATAGGGTCCTGGTGAGTTAGAGAAGAGAAGACTTTCTTGAAGAGGTATTGTCTCTATTTCATCTCCAACAGATGATTGTCAGGACAATTTAGACAGAGAAATGGTTCCAGGCAAAAACAATGGAGGAAAAAAAGATCGTGGTGCTTCTGCGGAGCAGGTGGTTGTTCAGGAAAACTGTAATGTAGAAGGGAAGAGGTAGATCTATCTAAGCTGACACTGGAGCAGTAGGAAGGGATAGAGCAAGAAGAACTCAACATACCAAAGGGTCTGAATTTCTTCCAGGAGGACAGTGTAAAGCTGCTGTATGGTGTGAAGCAGGAGAGAGCTGTCTAGATATAGTTGTTCATTTTAGAGGAGGTATACAGAGGAGTCTACGAGCTCTCCTTCCCATGAAGCCTTTGAGTCATGACCTGTACTATTACTGTACAGACCCAGAAATTCCATCTTTCACAAGCTGGTCTTGTTGGTAGCTGCCCTCATTGATCCTAGTAACATCACAAGCAGCCCAGTAGCTTTTGTATAGGAAAGTAAGTAAATCAATATGATAATGATGGAGTTCCATTTATGCTAGGGCTATATTTCTAACTACTTTCCTATGTAGCTGGAAACAGAAAGAATTAAGAATACCTAAGTCATCATTTAAAAGGTAAAAAAGATATGGCTTTTTTGAATAAGAAAAAGGTGTTATAGTACTTGGATATATATTCCCGTACCTCTGTAATCTGTGAACTCTCTTTCTTCCAAAGATCTCATGGAAACCTTCACAAATCTAGTTGATATTCACTATAGTGCTAAAACATTTTCTTCCCCAGCTGCTTCCATGGGGAGCTTTCTGTTATCTCACGAGTTTCAAACTATTCCTTGGAAACCTACCATACTTAGGCTAGACCTGCCAGAGTTAGCTAGTTTCAATTAGAGCATAGTTCTTTACCAAACGTTATTAAAAATAAAATTGTCACGTTAAATTCCACCTGTTGCTCTTTCATCTTCAGTCAACTATATGCAAAACATGTTGTCTTTATGGCAAATTTACATTGTATCATAGAAACAGGGACTATCAGATAGCCAACTCCCTTCTCAGTTCTTCTTTGCTTATTTTCTTGCTTGTTTGGTTGTTTTTTTTTCTCTTTTCTAGCTGAAGAGCATTATAGGCCACTTCTAAAAGAAACAGAACTATGAAATTTCCAGTGGACTGTGGAGGGAAAACATACTCATATTCACTGTGTGAGAACTTGCTTCACCAGTGTTGGTTAAACACTGAAATTAGAAGATTTGGGGGGCTGTTCTTTTGACATCTCCGTAACATAATTTTAGGTAGCCACATGATTCTCAATACCCCAAATGCAGCTATCCTCAGTAAACACAAAATAAAAATCTGTTGCAGACTAACAATC
>NW_012150840.1:19188507-19190069 GCF_000956105.1 Propithecus coquereli
GATGAGTATATTGTCAAAATAGGTCCCACTGCAAACAAGCCTTCTAGATATCACCTTTAGGGTTTCCAGATAATTTTTTTAAAGACCATCTAATAAATGTTCCTTTTCTTTATATATTCACATAATTATTGGTGCTGGTTCCACTGAAAGACTTAAAACGTGCCACTTCTTATTCCCTACTTGCATGGCGTATACAAATCTCTAACCCACGACCCATGAATTTCCTGTGCTCAGCATGTTATTTAATGAGTCCCACTTTATTCTTCCTGAAACTGAACACTCAAGAAACTTATTTCTCCCCTTCGCTGCAAATCTATTAATGTTGGCAGCCATAAAATAAGTGCAACTACAACCACTCCCCACAAATGAATCAGTCGACTCAGACTGAAATATACCCTTTCCATATCACTGAAGGGCTCTTCCTGGTCAGCTTTTGAGTGTTCTGGTTGCAGTATACGGTGCTCATTTTCCTTTTAGCATTATGTTTGATTCGTGAAGTGGGGAGGAGGAGTAGTGTTGACTGCTAGATTCCCATTATTAACATTAAGTTTTGTTGCCTTAAGTCTCTGTCTCATGTTCATTATATAATAAATGTTTTAAGTTGGTGTAATGCTAGGAGTAGGTGCTGGGTTGACAGACTGAAGGTGGTGTACATTAGTGTCTTCTTGGGCAGGGAATAGTACAGCCTTATTAGGAGCTTTCTACCTTTCTAATTGAGCAGGTTGCTCAAAAAGAAGTTCTGAGTACTACAAAATTGGGAAATGGCTTAAATTCAATATATTATGAATGGGTTGAGAGAGTCCAGATACTGTGAGAAAGGAAATAGTTTTCAGAAGTTTTTCTGGCCTAGATCTGGACTATGCTACTGAAGTTTTAAGTTATTTTTGCTGGATAGAAAAAACACAAAGGGTCTTTACTAAAAATATACATACTAGCCCTCTTGATTCTTGGCGTCTATTAACTCAGTTCATGATGAAAAAAAAACTGAATTTATCTAACTATGTTTTTCACCCTATGCAATGTTAGCGCTGACCTCATGCAGGCCTGAGAAGCTCACTCCTGATCATGTATTTATTAGAATTGAGGAGAAGAATCTTTTCCGTGGTAAGTTTATATGTTCCTCCAATTCTGCTAACATCAAATATTTATCAGGTGCCTATCATGTGCTAGATACAAATATTTATTAGGTGCCTATCATGTCCTAGATATAGGGCGAGGAACTTTATTTTGCACAGACGTACACCTGCTGTCCTAGAGTTTAAAATATAACGAGGAAGAGAGATAATAAACAAGGAAACAAATGTATATAACAATGTCCAGCTAAAAATGCTGGGAAAGAAACAAATACTTACTGAATTTTAAATACAAGACACTCTAATATAGCTACTCTGTGTACAGGCCACAAAATACAAAACTTAAAAGCCAGTATGAGGGAAGGTTAAATGATTCAAAATTAAGCAATGATCTAAAACAGGAAAACTAAACAAAACTAGAGATGCCACAAGGCAGTACACTGAGCCATCTAAGAAATCGTAATAGGAATAACTTCATTAGGATTTAAA
>NW_012150840.1:19190975-19191728 GCF_000956105.1 Propithecus coquereli
TGGGATTATATACATACACACACACACAAATATATACAGTATACTCAAATGTAAACAGTAAGTAGTAGGATTACAGGTGATTTTGATTGTTTTGTTTTTGTTTAACAGTATTTTCTAAAATTTGTATGGTGAAAATATAGTGCTTACAACTTTTAGTAAAGACTAGAAAATGATTTAACAAATGAGTGCACCAAAAGACATTACAGATAGTTTCCTAAACACGATATGCCTTTTTGTATGGTGGAAAAAAATGGGTGAAGTTTTTCTTCTTCTTCAACTTACCCTGTGATATAATAAGCTCCTTCATCCAAGAGTAAGTGTGGCATAGTGAAAATGTGTACTTTAGTGTCACTCGGACCTCGGTTTAAATTCCAGCTTCATTTCTCATGAACTATCACATCCTGAGCAAGTTATTTAACGTCTGTGAGCCTTGAACTTCTCTCTAGAAAGCTGAGAATGAGGCAACAGGTATCACGTGACTAGCGCAGCACTTACATCAAAGGACCATCCCCCGCATATGTGAGCAAAGTGAAAATATGGTTAAATCATGTAGTTAAATGAGTGCTAAAACACACATCTTAACTAAAAACGGCAATTTTCCAAGTGCAAAAATGCAGTCAAAATAAACCTTAAAGCTCCAAAAATCTCTAAAAAATGTAAAGTCAATTAGACTTTACTAGACAGATTATTTCTCTGAAATTTTGTTGCTAAGTATTTGTGGGAAAGGATGCAAAGTGGAACGAGGGCTAGAGA
>NW_012150840.1:19194878-19195745 GCF_000956105.1 Propithecus coquereli
GTGCTCCTCTATATTTACCAGTCTCTATTGCTGTTATATTTGGAGCAAATTCTGATCAATGGTCTGTGATTAGGAGTAAAATGTCTCACTTCTGGACTGAGGCAGTTTAGAGTCACCTCCCTCTTTCCTCCATCTTTCTCTCTTTCCCTGCCATCTCTCATCTATGCTTTAGAAGTTTTATGTTCTAGAGGGTCTTGTATAAGATGGAGGTAGGGTACCAACCCACATTAGAATTTATAGCATTTATGAAAGTATAAGATAAGCATGCATGTGTGTGTGTGTGTGTGTGTGTGTGTGTGTATGTAACTTACAGATAGTTAATTTGTTATTGCAGCACAGCCTAGCCTAGCCTGGCTATTGCAATAAGACGGTCTACTAATATTTAAATTAGATTATGTAAATAAACCATGAATTTTAATATTTAGGAACTGTAAGTTACAAAACCACTATGCTAGTTTAAGAGGAAAATGAGAAATATTGAAGTTTTCTCTTTCTTGAGGCCCTATACTACATGCCTTGGACCTTCATAAAGGCCTCTAAAGTCAGAACTTCCCTCCCAGTCAGTACATGTCAGCACAAGACACAGTATGCTGAGATATCAATCCCCTCAGCCTAAGGTGGTTTGCTGAGTTGGGAGACCAGAGCCTCTAGACAAATTGTCATCCATCATGAACAGCCTTGACTGCTTTCTCTGCACATGTACAAAGAATATCATCTTCTGTGTGTTCCATGATGTGAAGAAGATAGAGAATCACTGTGGATCTGGGTATACAGGTGCACCAACGTAACCACCTCTACACCCAAGTCCTTTTCCAAGTACATTATTATTTTCACATAAAATTGAGAAGGAACTGTTGAAATGATTGA
>NW_012150840.1:19196740-19222905 GCF_000956105.1 Propithecus coquereli
AATGCGGCCATCCTATGAATAACTAATAATGATCACACATGTTAAAAGAGCAAAAGGATGGAAAGATAATCAGAGTCCATTCTCATTAGTCATAGCTGAAGAAACAGCTTAAGTAAAAATCCTCAGCTTACTTAATGCTTCATAGTAATTAATAGTAATTGATAATAACTTGTAGTAATCAAGATCTAATGCAGGTACTTAATTTGCAAGTGTGCTCCTTACTTTGAACACATTTTGTTTCTCTAAGTTAACATCTAGAATTGGAGACTCTTGGGTTCTTCTTCCTATTCTTTTCTATCTTTTGCTAAGAAAATTTAAAAGGATTATAAAATGGAAGAGAGCTAAGAGATCATTGGTTGCAGTTGCATCATTCTACAGATGAAAACTTTCAAGCTTATGGAAGTCACCTGTGGCCATGGGCATGAATGTCTATTGGCATACTTGGGTCAGCTGCCCAATTTGTGGCCAATACTGGGACATAACATGGTACGAAATAAGATGCTTTTGTATAAAGAACTATTTATGGTTGCTTCAATGCAACGGGGTGTTGGGCATGAAAACTCTAAGATTAACAAGCACATCAAACTTAATAAATTAAAAGAAGTTTTGTATCTAAAGTGCCCAATACAGTATCTAGCACAGAGGAGGCACTGTATCTATAGAACAAATAAAGTGAATGTTCAAACACAGCCTCTCTAAACTCTATTTGAACCCTTTGAATGACACAGAGATCAGAACTTTGCATGGCTTTTTGTGCTAGTTCTTTAAAATGAAACTCTCCTACGGGAGCCAGTGTGAATTCTATTCAGAGTTTAAAAACACAGATTTATGGGAGAGTCCCAAATCAATCAAAAACATGGCAAGGTTTAAAAAACAAAACTAAAACCAAACAAAAATACAAAAACAAACCAAGAAAAAGAAAAAATCATGAAAAGACCTAGCCTGCCAAGAGTGGCTTTTTAGCAGTTGAAAACCTGAAGATAGGAGTATATAATAGAAATGTGGCAATGGTCATTTAGATAAAAACAAAATTTGTATGAGAATGAATCAGGAAATGTCCCATAATACCAGAAAGATGAGAAATCCAGGATCCTATATGTCAGTTCAAGTTGCTGCACATTCACTGCACCATGAATTTTCCCGTGGCCAGACACTATGGAAAAAGTGTTGGTTCCTTTTTAGACATTGATAGTAGACACGTACCATGGCAGGCGCTCTTACACTTAAAGGAAGAATATAATATATACCTGTGGAAACTGTCAAAACTGTCTTCTTGCGCTATTTCTGTGGTGTATTTTATTCCTTTATCCCCTAATCTGAAATTCATTAAAGCTGAGAATGCCCCTTAAATTATAGTCTGTTGTACCCTGGAGGAACACCTGAAAAAGTTAACAATAAACTCTTGAGATTAGGCAAGTGGAGAGGAAAGAATTACGAAACAAAACAAAGCAAAGAAATCATGTAAACAAATTAATTAATTGTCTGGAAGTGAAAAGCATGTTTGTAATTTTGCCCTCGTCAAAGAAAAATTGGAGTTCATTATGCTCACTGACGGATTTAAAAGCTCCTTCTCGCACAGCATCACCGAGAGAATGAGTGTGTTGTGTGTGAAGCATGGATCAGTTGCAACATCAATTAAAATAGAAATTCATTATTGAAACCTCTGGAGTGAAAGGTTGGTGCTTTATGCTTAGAGGATGGGAGGAAGCTTTTCTTATCCTATTTTTAGTTTTTGTTTATTTTATTTTTTCTCTTCTCTCCCCAGACGGTCTTGGGAACATTCACTTTGGATTTCCAGTAGTAGGCATCATTATACCTTTTTGTAATTAATTGTATTAATACTTAAGACACATTGAGCACATTGTCTTTACCGGGCAATCTATATATACTTTATCATCTTTAATTCCCAGGGCGATCATGTGGTCAAAGGTATCACTCAGTACTGCTCACAGAGGTAAAATTGCATAGCTTCTAAATGGTGACACCAAGGATTTAAGACCCGGTCTGTCCAGCTTAGGAGCTGCTGGTCTCTGCAAGACACACGGAGACTTCTAATGCAGGTCTACAGTGCTGAATTAGGGGTTCCCCTATAATAAGGCTATAAAAGGCATATAGTATACATCCAGAATGGACATTACACATTCAGTTGCATGTCAGAGTGCCATCAAGAGTGCAGTGAGATTATAGATGGATTGTGATACCTTCTACACAGCCATCTTTTGCACATGGTGGTCCTTGTGCTCTCCAAATGAGCAGATGATCAGCTAGCTCTGCTGAAATGTGCTCATGGGAGGATTGTGTGTTTTAGTTTTGTGACATGTTTCTCTTGGGAGTTTTGCCTAAAGACTTGAAATTTAGAGAACAGGAGTAAGGAAACATAAGGTCCATCTATGACCTCTCCTAGAATTGTACCATACATTGGACTCTGTATAGAAAGGGAGGATGAGTAAAATGAAGAAAGGAGTACAGAGAACCTAGAAAACCATAAGTGTGTGTGATCAATGACTATGTCATTGCATCTTGCAAAAACTTAGTGATGATAGCTCTAGCGGAGAATGAGTACAAATCGTAGAGTTGGAGCGGGGTCCTGAGAAGAGCTTGGTTTTGGAGCCAGTGGAAATTGGATTCACATGCAATCACAGCCACTTTTTAACTGATCCTGGGTAGGTTACTTGTTCTTTAAGTTGCTCCATCTATAAAATGGGGGAAGTTCCTGAAGGACAGTGTAAGGACGAAATTGCATTACTGAGAAAGTAATATAATGATTCCTCTCTCACTATTTATACACTTCCCATCCACAATTCCTAAGCCAGGCATTTTTTAAGTACTCAACGTATATTAACTCATTTTGCCCAAAAAGTGATCCTTTGAATTATCCATATTTTACAGCTGATGAAGCTGAGACACTGAGAAGACTAAATAACACACCCAAGATCATCTGGTTAGAAAGTAATAGAGACAGGTTTAAACCCAGCAGTCTAGAACTCATGTTCCTACTCACGCTGCTGTTCTGCCTCTCCATTGACTCTGAGCACTTCGCTTGGTCAAAGCAAGGAGGTTTTGGACAGACTTCCTGTGCTGTTTTACAGTCTGCCTGAAATCCTTCTAGGACAGGGCAGTGTCTATATGAATAAATGTTGTTAAAAGGATGATCTCGGCACTATTTATTTTTCCCTCTGATTCAAGTCTCATTCATACTGGTCTATTCTTGCTAGTGTTACTTAAAAGCATTCTGGCTTTGCTCACCTCTCCCCCTTATTGCTACCCATAAGAACTAGAGAAAACGTGAATGAGATAATGCTGAATTGATGAGTTGTCTCAGATTCCTTATTGTAATTGTATGCCTTCCGGTAAAATACACACACACACATGCACACACATATTTTTGAAAAGCTACCTGTCAAAGAAAGGGGACATTTACTCTGTCTCTTTTCTTTATGGTTGCACATGGACACAGACTCTCCTGCCCCTTCCCTGCCTGTTCCCTGTTCCTGCTGTTCTTGTCTGGTGCCTTTCTGAGATCCAGGTACTCCTCTCTTTACCTCTCAGTATCTTGTTGTTTTCTGGGGTCTGTCTTTTCTTCTTTCAAATTTCTGTCAAAGCAGGAAAAACTCTGAGAAATGGATCATGGGGATGAGTAGGGGGAGTGAGCAGGGGAGGGAAAAAATTTCCAAGGCTTATATTAAAGAATTACTATTCTGATGAACAGAAACAGTATATTCAGGCTTCTGGCAATATTTTATGTTCTTCTAATATGGTCTGTATCCCCTCAAATTGGCAAAAGATGTTTTAAAAAGATTGCTTGGAAGAATGAAGAAACTTGAAACAACTCTCTGAACAAAAGAAATTATTCATTCAGCACAAATTTATTATGTGCTGGGCACTGTACATATAAATGTATAAATTGTACATATTTATGGGGTACAGTGCAATGTTTTGATACATGTATACATTGTATAAAAATCAAATCAGGGTGTTTAGCATATCCATCACCTCATATATTTATCACTTCTTTCTGGTGAGAACGTTCAAAATCCTCTCTTCTGGCTATTTTGAAATACATGATACAATATTGTTAACCATAGTCACCCTACTGAGCAATAAAACACCAGAACTTATTCCTCCTAACTATAACTTTGTACCTATTGACTAATCATGGCCCCTACCCTTAAGGTGTCCCAACCTAGGTAGGTTGAGGAACAGGTAAATCAGGATTATAATATGGGAGTAAAATAGCCTGGATAGAAGAAAGCACAGGTTGTTATGGAAACACAAAACAGGGCACGTAATTCAGACTGGGGGAGGTCCAAGAAGGCTTCTCAGGAGAGATGACTTTTGAACTGTGTTTTAAAGACAAATAGGAGTTAGGAAGACAAGAAGGAAAAAAAAAAAAAAAGCATTTCTGGCTGAGAGATTAGCACGCCCAAGCAAGTGGTCCTGTGTAGCTGGAGAAAAAGTGTATTAGTTTTCTCATACACAAATTACCACAAACTTGGCAGAATAAAAAAAAGATATTTATTCTCTTTTCTCACAGTGCTGGAGGCCAGAAGTCCCAAATCAGGGTGTCAGGAAGGTGGGTTCCTTCTGCAGGTTCCGAGGGCCAGTCCCTTCCCTGCCTCTCTCCCAGCTTCTGGCGGCTAGTAAACATGTAGCCTCCAGTGTCTGCCTCTGTCTTCACATTGCCATCTCCCTGTGTTTCTCTTTTTCTGCCTGTATCTTCTCTTCTTCTAAGGACACTTGTCACTGGATTAAGGGCCCTCCCAGATAATCCAATATCCTTAACTTAATTACATGTACAAAGACCTTCATTGCAAAAAAGGTCACATTCACATATTCCTGCCATGTCTTTTGAGAAGCCACCATTTAACCCACTATAAGGAGTAAAGAGAAGTTATAGACCTGAACTCACCCATAAGGTAGATAAGAGGTAGCAACGAGGGAAGGCCAAGTCCCCCAGACCCTCACATACCTGCCAAAGAGTGTCTTGAAGGACACAGGAAGCCTTTGGAATTTTAACTGTGGAATTGGCATCTATCTCTGGAAAACAATTATACTCTTAAGGCTTCCAGCCAAAGACCATCAGAAACCCACAAATTGCATTTATTATTTGCTGCAGGGAGGGAGAGAACACACACCACAGGGAACCATAATGTCTTCAGCTAGAGGGTGTTGGAAAAACTTATTAGAGAATTTGGATTTTGGTGGGTAATTTGGGGGATGATCTAAGAAAGCTTGGTTTGTTTTAGAGTGGAGGTTGTCAGAAAGCGGGGGGGGGGAGGTAATTCTAAAAATGGATATCTCAGTGAAATCCTATCCATATGGAGAACAGACTAGCATGAGGATAAAGTTGTAAATGGTAAAGAAGTAGCGATCACTAGCTAAGAGAGGGGAATGTTGGTATTTTGTGAGTGAGGCAGTGCCTTTGTTTTTTCTGTGCACAGATAAAATTAAGAAGTGGCCTTGTTTTGTCACAATTTATCATGGTCTCAGGGTGACCTTGTCTGAGATTGGTATTCTGCAACATTGCTCATGTCCAATAGGAGACAAGATCCAGCCATGAGTGCCAGGTCATATTCCAGATGTCAAGAGCTGCTCTCTTTTTTTATTGTTTTTCTTTCTCAATAACAAACTATAAAAATGAGCATACCTAAAATTCCAGCAGTTGTAATGAAGTACGTCAACCAAAACATTCAGACTGTTCCTTAATAGCCACAATAAAAGTCTCAAAGTTTTCTTAAAAGAACACTCTTTCTTTTTTTATGAGAGCATCTTTCTCCAGACGTAATTTACTTCTGAGCCACACATTGGACAGGATCTATTTTAAAGACAAGGGGAGCTCACTGAAAGGCTCCTTGTCTGGCAAGCTGTTTTATCTAATAGTGGTAATAGCATTTCCTTCCATCCTCCTGCAGGGCTAAGCCAACAATCATCCCTGTGCAGAGAGACCCTGTAGTCCTCTTTGCAAGCCCTCTCTCTTCCTTTCCCTGGAGTGCCCCATCTATTTAAATAAATATTAGAAGTGAGTCAAATGTAGTTCTCTTTAATGAAAAATAAACAAGTGAAAGAACCTTAAATCCTCTTTTGGCAAAGGTCCCTTCAGAACAAATAATCTTCGGTGTTAGAGATTTATGTTTTTTTTTTTAAAAAGGCAGAAATAGGAAAGGGCCACAGAAGGGCAGGGACAGCCACCAAAACTGTGCAGCAAGCTTCTCTGTGAAGGAAGATGAAAAAAGTGAGTGTCATTTTTAGTATGACAAGAAAAAAATTAAAATATGATATAGCAAGTACTCCTGGGAATGACAAACCACATGAGAGATCCCTCCCCGGCCCCACTCCCATACTCTCAAGGAGAAAAGGGCTCTTTAAAATTAAAGACAGAGACATTCAGCTGAAGGGAAATATGTTTTCTCTCTAACTTATAATTAGCCTGCCATACTGGCTTCTGTAGACTCTTATCAAGGCAAATTGCTCAGCACAGTGAGTTTGACAGGCATCAGTCATACCTGTGAGCGCTGGGGTATCTCTCATAACATAAGCCAGTCATCATCTTCCAAGGCATCGACTGATTGCCAGCTCAGGTCAGGAAGAAATTATTCCTCTGTCTTCATCTATAATATTACTTACCAGTTGCAACGTGGGGGTTTGACTCCTTCAATGACAGTCCAGTCTCCTGTTAAATTGGTCAGAAGTCCAGCCTCACGTAGTGTCTTCTATCATTGAGATCCAACGCCTATTTTCTTCCTGACATTCTGCTGGGGGAATCAAAGCCAAGGGTAGAGATGGTCAGTGAGGCTTCCAAGTTCCAGGTCAGCTTGTTTATGCTTAGAGCCCCCTGACTGAGACAGGGCTGTGTTAGCAGGTTCTAGGGCCTGTGATTTCCCTTGAGGAAATGCCAGTGGGCCATGTGTGCTCCTTAGGTATCAAGGTGGTTAGCTTTGAGCTGGTTGTGACTGACAGCGTGAGCTGGAGACTTTGCTGTGTTTGGCATGGCAAGGTTGGCACAGGCCAGCTTAGACCTTGAAAAATTTGGAGCTGATGCAGAGGTGAATAAGCACGTTGCAAACAGAGGTTGCAACCTCAAATTTCTACAGAAGTCAGACAGGTAATGTGCCTGGCTGAAGCAGGCCAGGTGGCAAATTAGACAGTACAGGCCCCAACTAAAGGGATAGTGGCCACTCACTTCCTACTGGACTGTGATTATGCAGTGTGTAGAGTTGTCAGCTTTTCCAGAGAAGCCAACAATCTGGTGTGTGTGTTAAATCCCCCCATTTTTTAAATATTGGCATCCAATTAAAGCCCTTAGCAGACCAAACCAGTTTGCTCTGTAAGCTGCCATTTCACAACCTGGAGCTAATGGTGCTGAAGTCTTGGTTTCTCTGTTTTCTAGCATCTACAGAGAAGCGTTGTGGGATCAAATGTTAATACATTATAAGTCTTATCCCCCAAAGTGAAAACAAATGAAAATGATAAGCAAAGAAAATGAAAATACTTCTCAAATGTCACAGTGCATCCATGGAGCTGGGCTGAATTAAGGGACATGGCTGAGCGCCCAATTCTGCTTTAACTAAACAGTTAGTAATGGTGCCCAGGGGTTCTGAGTCACTGAACAAGCACTAGAGGAACAGCACAATACCAGGCACACAAAGTAGGCAGAGCACAGGCTCCTTACCTTTGAAAAATTTATAAATTCTTTGAGACTATTATGTTTCCAGGCATTGGAGCAGTGAGGAAAATAATGCCAAGACATTACGTAAACAAATGTGAGGTGGGCCCTCAGAAAAGTATGATGATCCTGTTTCCTTCTTTAAAGCATCTCTTGTTAATCATGGCCAAAGGTGGAGAGAATAGAAAAGCAGCATGGTGGCCATGTGACTTGCTAGATGGATGCTATCTCTGTTGAAGGAGGTTGAGTACCAACAGGAAAAACCATAAAGAAGTTGTGCCTTTCCATGCTCTGGAATTCTGGAAGCTGTGGAAGTTTTGGAAAAATGGTTCTCCTAATCCATTGCTGTTCTCAAAATAGTTTAATAGTTTTGTGACTTGAAATCAACTGCATCATGGAGCAAATAGCCTAGATCACTCTCCCAAAAATTGTTGCTTACATGAGTAGTTCTCAGAGTATGATCTCTGGTCATCAGTGTCACCTAGCAACTTGTTTCAAATGCCTATTGTTGGTCCTCATCTAAGAGCTAGTGTATCAGAAATTCTGGGGCTGACTCCCAACAATCTGTGTTTTAATCAAGTCTTCCAGGTGATCTAATGCATGCTAAAGTTTTAAAGCCACTGTCATCTCCTTTCCAAGTGAGCCTCGCCAGCGAACTACAGTGGAGACCACCAAGATAGCACACCTTTGACAGCAACCATTGCTTGTTTGACTGGGTTTTTATTTTTTTGGCTATTTTTTCTCATTTGTGTGTTTGTTTTCCATTTGTTTTTAAGCCCCATTGATTCCCGTATTGCTTTTCTATTTCTGCTATAATAAATTACCACAAATTTCATGGCTTTAAACAACACAAATTTATTATCTTAGAGTTCTAGTTCTGTAGGTTAGAAGTCCAACACAGTCTCTCTGGATCAAATCAAGGTATCAAGAGAGTAAATCCCTTCCTGAAGGCTCTAGGGAATAATCTGTTCCCTTGCCTTTTCCAGCTGCTAAAGACCACCCTGCTTTCCTTGGCTTGTGGGCTCCTCCACAAATGGGGGGTATTGCTTTTCAGAGTGGGAAGCATTAGGCTGAGTCTTCCTTGTGGGGCCATCCTTGTTCTCACTCTTCTGCCTCCTCCTTCCACTCTTAAGGACACTGTGATTACATTGGGCCCACCTGGATAATCCAGATATGGTCCCTATTTTAAGATCAACTGATTAGCAACTTTAATTCCCTTGTGCCATGGAAGATATTAATAACATATTCACGGGTTTTAAGAATTAGAATATGGACATCTTTCATGGGGGAGGGGCATTATCCTACCTACCACAAGAGATTATGTTGGGAGAGATTGTTGTGTTTTTTGGTTTTTTTAACACCAGAAAATGGAGTCTAGTAAAAAGTGCAATACATGACCTCTTCCTCCACGCCAGTAAACTATCTTTCTATGGCCTGGAGAGACAGGGTAACATTTAATGACAAAAACACTAGGTGTGTAGTCACAGAAACCTGAGTTCAGGTTCCTGCTCTTGCACTTACTAGATGTACAACTTTTGGAAAATTATAGAATTTTAAGCCATAGATTCCTTTACTCTGAAATAGAGAAAATACTTTCTCATATAATCATTGTGCTTAAAGTAAATAATAGAAATGTACCAAGTACATAGTAGAAATATAATACATGGTATTATTACTTCTTGAAATCCTGAGTTCCATTTCAGGACTGCTGGGTAAACCCAGTTAAAAAAAAAATCAACCTCTGTTTTGTTGTCATTAATGCCAAATAACATTTCCTTAGGCCATCTTCTTTAGGTATATGTAAGATGTTTGAGTTTCAAAAATGAAAAAGTGATTTGCAAGTGCAAAATGGTGTTACTGTCCTTAATAAATAGCTAATGCCACCTTTTTGGAGGGTAGAAGGGAAAATAAGATGAGTGTAAGGAAAGAAGACTCAGAGTTACTCAAAATTAAGAAAATGAATCCTCACTGTCGATATAAGTCTCCCAACTGCAAGTGCAAGTCGTGGATAGATTTTCTTTTCCACTAGATTTACTTTCTGATATACACGTTTATCACTCATGCGAGGACAATTCATCAAGCCATTTTCCATCTATAACCCCAGCTGAAGCCCGACAGGCTGTGTGTTTATTACTCACTCTTAGGAGGCTGAAGCTCATTTGCTTCTGCTGTGGGGAGAGGAGCAGACCCAGACAGAGGAATGAGGGCACTCAAAGGAATGGCCGTTCACTGCAGTCAAGCCTGAATGATACACAGGTATAAAACAACCCGGAAAAGCTCTGGTTATGGCTGGACATCAAATACTGATCAGATAATCCACTAATTTACCAACTTCCCTCTTAATGATCTGATTTCCATTTATTCATTCAACCAACATTAGATGAGCCCTTTCTATAGACTAGTCCCCAAGCAAGGCTGTAGAAAACATTGTGCCAATGCCCATCCCCCTACACACACACACACACACACACACACACACACACACTCTCTCTCTCTCTCTCTCTCTCTCTCTCTCTCTCTCTCTCTCTCTCTCTCTCTCAATCTGGAGCCATGAGAGATTAAATAACCTTTTATTTCTGAAGACTGAGTGCTCTTGTAAGACATCAGTGCTTATAATTGCATCCTGTGGTGGATGATCCTGCAATAATCATCTTCTACAGGCATGACCGTGAATGTACTGTATTGCTCCATCTATCTTCTTTTAACATTACACAAAATGAGGGGAATGCATTGTGCATGGTCTCCAGAAATTTACCTTCAAAGAGTAACAGTGTTGCAAACTCCACACACAAGACACACTGACAACTGAATAAATATTGAAGAATCTAAATTCAGTTAATTAGCAAGCCAAATCTTGCTTCAAATTATATTGACATTATTTATTCCTTTGTTAATTCAGTGAGGTACCTCTTAAGCCAAAAGAGAAACTACTGTTTCCTCATTCCAGGTCTTTCCTCTCCGGGAATTTGGAAACCAGCAAGCAGAGCAGGGGCCAGTTTTCCAACACACTGGTGCTCCCAGGTGCTAGGGTTCATAGTGTAGAGAGCTGGATGGCATTTATAGCCTGAGTTCATTGATTTATTGGAAGGCTTATTAATTCCCTAAGTACCAGAAGCACCTGTTTTCAAACAGAGACATGCACTCAACACATGCCTTCCCGAGCTAATTGGGAAGAGTCTTCGATGACCTATTATTTTGAATTTGCATGCCCAAGGACTCCTCTCCTCCTGTGAACACAGTGGAACTGTAGCGTATATGCTTTGATTTATGCGACCTCATCGATGTAGGGAGGAGGGGCAAGAAGAGGCTGGCAGAGGGAGTGCCAGTGAGAGAACACCCAAGAATGATTGGAATAAGGTGGCATTTCTAACTACCCTTTCCTTCTAAGAGCTTGTGTCTGGGAGTCAGAGTGAATGGGAGGCTTAAAAATTTCTACATTCCCATAGCCTCTCAAGATGTCAGCGTCTCTCCTCCTTGAGTGGAAGATGAGTCTAGTCCTTAAAGATACAGTACATGTTTGTTATGCCACATGATGCGAAAACACAAACAAATAACTTCATCTGGTGCCCAAGTAAAGAAGCAGAGAAATGTCTGCTAAAGACAAAACACGAATATCACGTTTTCTGTACGATGACATTGCCCTGCCTATATGGGAGCAGTTTGCAGTTTCGACTCAGTGATCCCTATGATGACTTTATCACCTAATCCTGTCCTGAGATGGATTCAACTATGATCAACACACAGAATAAGTGGCACGTATGAAGTGACTTTTTGTCAAGGGAGTGATAAGAGTTCTCTTTGGATTCAATGTTTTCCCTCCTTAATTTTGCCTAATCACGGGTCATATAGCTATGAGTTAATGCACTGTTTCCACTCCCCTTACTCACCAACCCAGGGTAGCTGTATCTCAAAAACAGAGGAGGAACCTCTTAAATTAAAACTGAGACTCCTTCTGGGAGATTCGAAAGAGAAGCAACTTTGATGTAATAGAAAAGAGTAGATTTAGAGTTGAATAAAGTCTGTGTGATCTTTGGCAGTTTCTAATTTCTTAGATCCTACTTGCACGTCTATGGAAATGGAGTTAACCTCCTAAAATTGGCACAGACATAATAGTGTCCATATTGGGAAATGGATAATGTTCAATGAATGAATATTCATTGAGCCTCTCTTGAACCTGTTCCTTCCTTCCACCAAAACACACATATCCTATCTTTCCACTCTCCTGCTCTATGTGTGCCCAAGTTTAGGGCCCTGCAGTGAGCAACGCTGTAGCACACCCTTGGTATGGATGTGTTACCCATCCAGGGCCACGCTCACTACCAGGCTCAGTATTAGTCCTGGGTCCCTCAGGCCGGCATCTACTGTTGTCTTTTTAAAATGCAGAACCTTTACTAAAAAAAGTGGTATTCCCATTGTTATGAATCTATTCAGTGGCCCAGCTGAATGGCACATTCTTCTTGGGCCACTTCTGTCTATTGGAGAACTCTGTGGTCTGCTGTCTGAGACAGATCTACTTGCAACAAGGCACCTGCCTGGTTAGGCATACTTCAACAGCCCCACTGAGTTGCTCTATTAGATCCTGACTTTCTTACAGGTTATTTCTCATGCTGTGTTATACAGTTTGGTTGCAAGATAGCCTTATTCCTAAGAATTCCACTAAAGAAAATTGTTCTACCAGGAATTGCATTTCATTCCTCTGGAAAGGTCCATCCTTTCCTTCAGTTCCCTTTCCTTGTTTCCTGCAGCACCTATCACAGCCCCTCCTTGCCGCCTCCTTCATCATTTGTGTCTTTAATTAAACTATAACCTCTGCACACGCAGGGACCATGTTTATTTTTTCAGAGATGTGTTTTCAATGCTAAAAGCAAAAGTGACACTTGACAAATATTTTTCAACCACACTGAAATGAGTTGGACAGACACCTGGGTATTCAGGGTGGCCAGAAGCATCCTGGGCTGCAAGTGTGACTAAAGATAGGGGAAGTCAGAAGTCATAGTGAGAAAGGCCAGTCAAGGAAAAAGATGCTGGCAAGTCTCAGAAAGTGCAAAGAGTGGAGGAGACGGAGTCGCTGGGACAACGGGACCCAAGCGAAGGCATCTGCTGGCTGTGTGACTTTGGTTAAGGTGCTTAACTGCCTTGTACATTCGTGTCCTCAACACTAAAATAAGGGATGATTATTTTACCTACTTTATAGGGTTAAGGATTAAATGAGTTAATATTTATAAAGCACTTAAAACAGTCCCTGGAATGAAATGAGCACAGATACGTGTCTGGGTTGAGAGAGGCATAAACACAAGTTCCCAAAGTGGGGGATAGTTCTAAGACAGACATTCCGAAGCAGGCTCCTGGCCTGGGCATTAGAATTAGTCGGACATGGGTTAGAGTCCCAGTTCAGGCGTTTACTAGCTGGGTGACCTTGAAGAAGTTGCTTGCATTCTGAGTCTTGTTTTTCATAACTGTGAAACTGGCTCAATCATAGCTGCCTCCCAGGGTTGTTAAGAGAGGTTTCCTTTAAGCCTTAAGAACAGTGCAGGACATCTTTTATGCACTTAATGTTAGCTCGTCTACCACCTCCTCCTCCCACCCCTCTTTCTTTCCCTCTCTATTCCTGGCCACTAACCTTCTGCCCAGAATTGGAAACATCTTCGAGGGAAGCAGAAGGAGAATGAGAGTCAGGGATTGTTTACAAAAAGGGTTTTTTATTAATAACAACAACAAAAAAGGCATGGAAATAATATAAGAACAACAAATCCAAGTCTACTCTGAAATGACTGGTCTCCCACTAGGACAAAGAGAAGCAGCAGTATTTTATGTTAATGAGGTTGGTGGACAATACAGCTTCAGTGAAATATTGGCTATGATTACTCTATCACCATTTCTCTGAATGCTTTGCTCATCTTTCCCTCTCTCTTTTAAGAAAATCTGAATGATTGTTTCTCAACAGACCAGAATTATATTTCTTTTTTTCCACTGAGAGTGTGAGAGGAACCCGGGGTGCAGCTTGAGCTGGTGAGCTCTCTGTCTTCATTCCAACAGGCGTGGACTCCAGCGTTCAGTTCAGGCCCCAGGGACTATCTTTTGAACAGAAACTGTTCTCAGTGAAACTTAAGCTCCATTGCAGGAGGGAGGGCAACACCACACTTTAGGAGGTGCAGGGAGGAGGGTAAGTTGTTTTGCTGATATATCCCTGGGGAAACTTCCAGTGTTTCTGGACATGGCTGAGTGCACAGCTCATAAAAAATGCACCAGATCATTGTGGGCATTTGATTTTAGAAGAAGCTACAGTACCAAAAGACAATGACCGACTGCTTCCCTGAGACATCCAGATGACACACCTGGTTTCCACTGTGCTCCTTCATCAGCCCAGATGTTCCTAGTTACTTGGACAGAGAGCCTTGAGAGCCCTTGTATACAGAGTGTTATATGTCTTCCCTCCAGTGGTGCATAAGAAATGGCAAAGCCAAACTAATAGTATTCTTCAATTTTGCAGAGAAGAGTGCTTCAATGCATGTGTTTCCAAATACATGTTGTTGTTGTTGTTTTCAATTTGTTTCACCAGTGCATTAAAATAGGAAAGTTAAGGGAAAGGAATTAACATCTGTTGGATGCCTGCTATGTTCCAGGCAATGACAGAGCCATTTTACAGGTAGTATTTAATGTCCTCCTCATTGTAACCCCATAAGGTATTCAGGTATGATTACTGCATGTCACAATGGGAAGCAGCCCAACATTCTCTAAAGAATAAGAGTCTCCACTTATCAACTGTTGAAATCTGAGTAATTCTTTAAACCCTCTGAGCTTCATATTATCTCTGTAAAACAAAGTTAATAATTGCGGCTAATAGGGTTGTGTAGAGGTGAAGGGAATTTCTCCCCCCCCTTTTAAATGTTCTAGTCTTTAAGTTTGATGAAATAAACAGGAAACCGGTTAACAGGAGAAAAGGCATACAAATTTATTAACAAGCAAGTGTGCATGGGATCCCCACAAAATATGAGACTCAATGAAGGGTATTAGAATTACTCAGACATGGGTTAAAATCCCAGCTCAGGCATTTACTAGCTGGGTGACCTTGAAGAAACCACTTACATTCTGAGCCTTGCTTTCCATAACTATAAAACTGGCTCAATCATAGCTGCCTCCCAGGATTGTTAAGAGAAGTTTCTTTTAAACCTTAAGAACAATGCAGGGCATCATTTATATACTTAATATTGGCTCATCTACCACCTCCGTTTTCTCTCTCTCTCTCTCTCTAAAGGTTCAAGTATTTAAGTTTGCTGAAATAACCTGGAAATAGATAAACAGTAGAAAATGCATAAATTTTATTAATGTGAAAGTGTGCATGGAATTCGTACAAATTATGAGACTCAAAGAAGAGCCAGATGGTTGAAGCCTAAATACCGTCTTCATGGGGAGAGGGAAGTGGGGGAGGCAGCCAATTGTAGCAGAAGAGTCAATGATTTGTAAGGGAGATGAGTGGGCCCAAAGAGCATAGACTAGCCTGGGAGAAAGTTCTGCTGGGCTCTAGGGGAGGTGGTGACAAGTTATGGGAAAGTGAGGGATAGAGCCCCACTTTGAACAAAGGTTGTCGAATTATGCAAATAAAGTCTCTTAGGTAACAGACCTTAGAAAAATAGTTGAAAGAACAGGTGAAAAGTTTGTCTAATCATAGCATTCTGGCTATGGAGACTTTTAATTTTCTTCTCTGCAATATGAGTTAATCTTCTCTGGTAAATGTAGATTCCAGGGAGGAGCTCCAAGACAATTGCATTACGTTCCTTCCAGATGAACTTCCTTCAGTCAGATAGAGGAACTTCAGAGAGCCCCTCCCTACACTTAGGAAGGGAAGGGGCAGGAGAAAGTCAGAGAAAGACATTGGATCTGAAGCTTCCTGCTTAGGCCTTTACGTCGTCTTGGTTCAAAGCACTCAGGGAGCCAAAGCGCCATATTTTGAAGTACGGTTTTCTGAGCCTTAACAGTTGCCACGAAGGCTGAATATGATGGTAACATAAAGGGTTAACATTTTTATTTGACCTAAGATGGTCAGTATTGAGAATTCCTCTTAAAAAAAAAAACAATTGAGTTTCAGGGAAGCTGAATAATTTGCCTGAAGACTCACAGCTGATAGGGAGTTCACCAAAACTCATACCCACCTCTGTCTGATTTCAAAGACTCTAAAACTACTTTTTACTTATAGTTACTTAGTACCTCACCCATCCCCTCACCATGCCCCACCCCGCTTCTCCCTCCATCCTGTGATAACTACACGCACACACCCATCTGGGAAGCAGGATCCTGGGAGGCCTATTTCAATGACATCAGAGACTGAGAGCACAGAAAGGCAGCTCAGGTGCTATCTGCATGGAAGCAGGAGCATGGTGTTGACAACTCTGGCTCTTACGCTGGAGTTTAGAACACGGCCAGTCACTGAAATCACAGGGCAGTGGCAAAACATTTGGCTATACCTTTAAAGGCTCAATTTGGTGCTCTCTCACTGAGACCACCATCTTGCTCATTGATTAAGCACTTGGACAGACTGATCACAAGTGTTCTAAGTCTCATTGTGTTCTGTTTATCATTGCTTTTATTAACACAGCACAAAAATGGAAGACACTTGTTCGTGAATGTGCAGGAATCTTTCCACAGACATGTAAACACAATCGGTGGGGGAGAGTTCTACTGCAGAGTTAAGCTGTTTTGATGGGATCATCTGTTTCCTAGCTGAAAGCAAGGCTTTAAGGAAGTGAAACCCAGGAAAGGTCAATTTTGGTGCAAATTACTTGTTATGTCAAAATCACAATATTTGGGGGAGAAGGGTAGTCTTCCCCAATCCAGAAAGTTGGAAGTTGGAAAAATAATTCAGAAAGGAAACGCCAAATAAACAACAGAGGTGGCTGCTCAATGAACCAGAGGACACGTGAGGACACCTGGTAGGATGTATTTGGTGAGCACAACCCAGGCAGGACAGGGCAGGGGACACGGTGGGGAAAGGCACTAGAGTTCATGCTGAAGACTTGTAAATGGAAATCAGTGTTGCTCAAGCACATTATCTACTCCGTTAATTCCCTGCCAAACAATGCCTGGTGGTGCTTACTGAATTTGATTTAATCCAAAACTCAGACCTGTTTCCTTGCTGTCAGATTAGCTAGGCATTTCTTCCAGCAATTCAAGGTGAAACTGCATATAAGTATGATTTCCATATTTGTTTACTTTGGTCCTTATTATAGAGGCAGGTTAAAAGCCATTTGGGGAATTAGCCAGCAGGAAGTGCTTATGAGTGTGCCACTCAGGCTGGGGAGACACAGGGACTGTCAAACTATCTCCATCCTAATGACAAAGTAGAGGAAGCCAGAAGCACAAGTCTCTTCCGTGCAAAGTGCAGGGCTTCCCTTGGGACCCAGCCTCCAACATACGATTGCCTCTTAGGAGATTCTAGAGGTTAGGCTAGGCTTGAGGCACTGTAGAGAAAAGGATTAGTTTATAGCCTTCCTATTCATACTTCACTGGTAACAGGGAAAGTAAAACGGATTCCTAACCTTCCAGCCCTAAGAAATGCTTTTAAGTGGTTAATTTTAATGAGCAACACAATGATGTACCTAGCATTCTTTCCTTCTTCAGGGGGTTCATTTAATGTAGTTGGGCGGTCTGCTTGTTTCACATGGAAGATGAATAACTATGACATCATTAAATTACATGTAAACTATGTGTTGTAAAATATTGGGGTGCCAGAAGTGAAAAATTCAGGTCCCATTAACAGTTATAACAAGTCAACTTCGTCTCGTTATTCTATGATGAGTTCGGTGAAGAAAATCTTCAGTCTGGAGTAGGCAGGGAAGTAGTCACAGAGAGGTGAGATCTGAGCTGTGCCTTGAGCATTGCTGAGATTTGAATGGGTGGAAAAGAGAAGGGAGAGAATTCTGGTCAAAAGCAAGATGTGTTAAAAAAAAAAAAAAAAAAAAAAAAAAACAAATTACCTGGATGAGATGGCACTTGGGGAAGAGTAAGACTGTGGTATGGTTGGATTTATTGAACAGGCACAATGTCGGGAACTGAGCTGGCTCTTTTGTATACCTTGTGTATTATCCTGCAAAGTAATGGTAATAACGGGTACCATGCACTGAGAGTTTATATGGGTAGCAGGCAATGTATGAGATGCTCAGGATGCAGAGAAGGATGAGGCCCAGTGTTTGCCCTTGAGACTTCGAAATGTAAATCATAGATAAAGTAACAAAAACAACTTTATCTGGTACAATAGGGATGTATACACTTTACCAAGGAAACGTGGAGAAAAGAACCATTTGCATTTCTGTTAGAATCAGGAATGGTTTCTCAGAGATAGTGAGTCTTGACCTGGGTGATGAAGGATGTATAAGAGTTTGCTAGATGAAAAGATGGAAGAGGCATTCCAGGGAGAGGAAACAGCAAGTTCAAATTTATGGTATAGTCCTAAATTATGTTTCTCTTTATTTCAGCTAGTGCTGTTTCAATGTTGCTGGAGATAATGCACATTTGGATTCTGTGTTACATATTTTAATCTTGCCAACTTGCTTTGTTTGCAGACCATAATTTCATAGTTTATCTCTACAGTGGTTTTCCAGCCAAATTACTCCACTAAAATAACTCTAGAAATATATCACCTCTGTTTTCTGCTGCTGTCACTGGCTGTTTGTGTCCTTACCATTGAGCCAACCTTAGTGGAGACTGGAAAGAGAAATAAAAATTTCTCCAGAAAGAGAACACGGACCCCTCTCTTCAGCAGCAGAGTGTGGGTGGACTGGGAACATTATCACATTATCCTCCCCAGATATCGTGTGAATCCACAGACACTGTGTGAATCCACAGACACCATGTGAATCCATAGTGGCAAGCAGGAGAGGAAAATATTTGGCCTTTACAGAACATCATTAGGAGGACGGGCCATTGTACAGCATCTATTGTTAAAGTCAGTATCTATGATCATGACCATAATCTTCCATTCCTTTAGCACATTCATTTTCTGAGAGGCATTTTACATGTACTATTCTCTGTGAGGCAAACATGGGTAAGTATAATCCCATTTTATAGGAGGGAAAACTGAGTAAGGGAAATGCTTACTGATGGATGGATAGAAAAATGAAATGACTTTGGTTTGTAGAAATTTTGAACATCTATTACATTTTAGCTATTATGTTAAGGAAATGACTTATGGTTATAAATAAAACACATACAGTTACATGTCTCTGTTCATATTTTTTTCTGTCCTTAAGATTCCTCTTGCCCCATCCCTCTGGATTAACTCAACTAGCCTCATTTTATCTTAAGGACCAACCCAAATGTCACCTCCTCTCTGTAGCTTGGCTTGACTGTCCCTGACCTCTCTGTAAACACAACGATTACTCTACCATATTGGTTTTCAGAGAATTCTATCCCACATTCTGTTCTACTCATTTCTTTCTTCACTTGATCGGGACTGAGTCAGGCCCTCTTTCTTTCCTTTTCTTCATATATCCAGACTGCTATAACAAAATAACTTAGCATAGGCAAGGACAATTAAAGACCGTGTCTTCCTTCCTGTCCCCTGAAAAAACCTAGTGTTTCTCAAACTTATTACTTTATAGGACTCGTTATATGTGAAAACCCATCAACGTCCCACATAATGAGCAAACTTGAACACATTTTGGAACATGCTGCCTTTCAAGTCAGTATTCACATTAAGAATGCAGGCATACCACAGAGAGATTGCGAGTTCCATTCCAGGAAAGTCAGTGTTGCAATGAAGCAAGTCACATGAACTGTTTTGTTTCCCAATGCAGTTGAAAGTTATTTTTACACTATTCTGTAGTATATTAAGTTTGCAATAGCATTATGTCTAAAAATACAATGTACATAGCTTAATTAAAAATACTTCATTGCTAAATAATGCTAATTATCAAATGACCCTTCAGAGAGTCATAATCCTTTTGCTGATGAAGGGTCTTGCCTTGTTGTTGATGGCTCTTGACTGATCATGGTGGTGATTGCTGAACTTTTGGGTGGCTGTGGCAGTTTCTTAAAATAAGACAACAGTGAAGTTTGCCACATTGATTGACTCTTTCCTTCATGAAAGATTTCTCCGTAGCATGCAATGCTGTTTGATAGCATTTTATCCACAATTGAACTTCTTTAAAAATTGCAGCGAATTCTTTCAAACACTGCTACTGCATTATCAACTAAGTTTATGTAATATTGTAAATCTTTTGTGGTCATTTCAACAATGTCCACAGCATCTTCACCAGCAGTAGTTTCCCTCGAAAGAAATCATTGCTCATCCACAAGGAGCAGTTCCTCATCCATTAAAATTTTATCATGAGATTGCAGCAATTTGGTCTCATCATCGGGCTCCAATTCTAATTCTAGTTCTCTTGCTATTTTCGCTACATCTGCAGTTATTTCCTCCACCAAAGTCGTTCACCCCTCAAAGTCCTCCATGAAAGTTGGAATCAACTTCTGCCAAACTCCTGGTAATGTTGATATTTTGACCTGCTCCAATAAATCATGAATGTTCTTAATGAAATCTAGAATGGTGAATCATTTCCAGAAGGTTTTCAATGTACTTTGCTCATATCCATCAGAAGAATCAATATCTATGGCAGCTATAGGCTTATGAAATGTATTTTTTAAATAATAAGACTTGAAAGTCGAAATTACTCCTTTATCCATGAGCTGCAGACTGGATATTGTGTCAGCAGGCATGAAAACAACATTAAACTCCTGGCACATCTCCATCAGAGATCTTGGGTGATGAGGTACATTGTCAATGAGCAGTAATATTTTGAAAGGTATGTTTTTACTGAGCAGTAGGTCTCAACAGTGGACTTAAAATATTCAGTAAACCACGCTGTAATTATGTATGTTGTCATCCAGGATTTGTTACTTTATTTATACAGCACAGGCAGAGTAGATTTAGCATAATTCTTAAGGGCCCTAGGATTTTTGGAATGGTAAATGAGCAATGTCTTCAACTTAAAGTCATCAGCTACAGTCACCCCTAACAAGAGAGTCAGCTTGTCACTTGAAGCTTCGAAACCAGGCATTGACTTCTCTCTAGCTATGAAAGTGCAACATGGCATCTTCTTCCAATATAAGGCTGTTTAACGTACACTGAAAGTATGTTGTTTAGTGTAGCTACCTTCATCCGTGATCTTAGCTAGATTTTCTGCATAACTCACTGCAACTTCTTCTTCAGTACTTGCAGCTTCACTTTGCACCTTTAAGTTACGGAAATGGCTTATTTTCTTAAACCTTATGGACCAACCTCTCCTGGTTTTCAACTTTCCTTCTGCAGGTTCCTCAACCTCTTTCAGCCTTCATAGACTTGAAGAGAGTTAGAACATTGCTCTGGATGAGGCTTTGGCTTAAGAGAATGTTGTGGCTGGTTTGATCTTCTATCTAGACCCCTAAAACTTTCTCCATATCAGCAATAAGGCTGTTTCACTTTCTTATCATCTGTGTGTTCACTGGAGTAGCACTTTTAATTTCCTTCGAGAACTTTTCTTTTGCATTTACAACTTGGCTGTTTGGCACAAGAGGCCTAGCTTTTAGCCTATCTCAGCTTTTGACATAGAATCCTTACTAAACTTAATCATTTCTAGCTTTTGATTTAAAGTGAGAAAATGCGACTCTTCCTTTCACTTGAACATTGAGAAGCCATTGTAAGGTTATTAATTGATCCAATATCAATATTATTGTGTTTCAGGGAACAGGGAAGCTCAAGGTGCATGAAAGAGATTGGGAAACAGCTGGTTGGTGGAGCTGTGAGAAAGCACACAACATTTATTAAGTTTGCCATCTTATACGGGTGCGATTCATGGCACCTCAAAACAATTGAAATAGTTGCATCAAAGATCACTGATCATAGATCACCATAACCAACATAGTAACAATGGAAAAGTTTGAAATATTCCAAGAATTACCAAAACGTGGCACTGAGACATGAAGCGAGCTCATGCTGTTGGAAAAATTGTTTGGAGAGACTTGCTCGACATACAGTTGCCACAAACCTTCAATTTGTAAAAAAATGCAGTACCTACAAAGTGCAATAAAGCAAAGCACAATAAAATGATGTTTGCCTGTAGTTTTAAAGTTTTATATAAAATCTATAGCTAAATAGGTTGTTACTCTGAGGCTCCTTTGTACTCAGAGTGGGCCTTTGTGTAAACTAGGTAAACGTGTTCATGCTGGGGGCTTCCAGAACAATTGGCATCCCTGAGGACAGGGCTGGAGAAAGGAGCACCCTGCTCTGCGAGGCCTGAAGCTTACACAGTGTGTGTGTGTGTGTGTGTGTGTGTGTGTGTGTGTGTGTGTGAAAAATAATTCAACATTAAGTATAAAAACAACCATTTACTTACAATGAGAAATATGATAAAAAATTACAAATCTTAAAAAGCTGATAAATATCACCAAAAAATGCATAAAATAACGTTTTTAATTAACTGCTTGACACATTTCTATAATACTTTTTCCTACAGTATCATTAATGTTCTCTCTGAATGCCTTTTCGTAGGACAATTTTGTATTAGTTTCTACACATAGAATAGAAAGGTAATTCAGTTTTTCCTCTAGCCTGGTTGATCAAACTTTGTTTTATTTTCATATCATTGATTGTTTTTGAAAGTTCATATTTGTAAAGTCAAGTGAATTTTTAAGGACTGTTTTAACTTTTGGCAAACCTCTGTCAAGATACACATTCTGGTCCTGGGTTACCAAAGCAGACCCCAGGGCAAGACAGCACGAAGGGTGGGAAGAGAATTACTAGAAGCTATTTCTGCACCTGGACAGCTAGTGATAATAATTCTACAAGGACAAGATTGGGAACTACTTAAAGATATCCCCCCAAAGAATTAAACCTGTCCCAGCTCAACTTCCCATTAGTTACATCCCAAATATGTTGACAGCCACTTCATTACCACCCCATGTGAGGGGACGTGTGATGCAGGAGAGATTAGAGGGGAAAGGTGTTGGGGTCTTCACCTACTGCACTTAAAATATCCCATTTTGCAAATTTTACCAAAAAAAAAAAAAAAAAGGGTGAAGGAAAAACCAAGGAACCCCCCCGGAACTCGGAGGCCCTGAATGAATGGAAGCTCTAATGAATCAGTTTCATTAGCTTCACCTCACGAGGGAGGTTGGGAGGGATGAGCTTATATTAGAAAGTTTGGAGAAGGGTATCGTGCAGCAGAAACTTTGTATGGGTGGCAACAGGAAAATCTATTAAGAGGTCACAGGTTCCCCACAAAATGAATTGGGAGCTGTTACCTTGGAACAACCTGCCTATCCACAATCTGCTGTGCTCTGAGAGACGCCATCCCCTCCCTGGCCCCTTGGTATGCAGCTGCTCACCTCTGTCATCACACTAGGCACTGCATGGTGCCTCTTTATGAACTAGAGCCCTGCTCGTGCAACAAAGGCTGGTCCCACTGCAGAAACCGTATTTGTCTTCTCTTTATTTTACTGGAAGTCTTTGCCGCCATCCGGGCTGGTAATTGCACCACGCCGTTTCTGAATCGATTGCTTTAGAGCTGCCGAGCTTTTATTACTGCTACTCGTTGGAGAGAGAAGAGAGAAAGAAGCAGGTTGGCCTGGGCTCTGCAATAGATGAATGTTGTCAAATTGTCTTTCTCCAGCTGTTGAATAAAACTAGTAATGCTATTTCAGTAAAACCCAAAAGAAAAAGAATATGAGAGTGTGAGGGAAAGGAGAGATATCAGAGAAAGAACAAGAGAACATATGGATCTGCCTTTTCTTGGAATAGACAGCAGAGCCATATTGTTATGTTGACTCTATAGTGCAATAATGTTGAAGGAATGTAGCAAGAAGTAAAAGACAAAACTATTTAAAATTATCTGTTGGCAGTTGCACAAATCTATCACTCTTCTAGGTATACTGATGTTTCCTCATTCTTGGAGCTAAGGAAAAAGGTATATGTTTTGTTTTATTTTTCTCACTTGGTTTGGTAGGCTATGTAATTTGATTCAAATATGATAGGATTCCTTCCTAGTTATGCACGTTACTGTTATTTTGCTAGTAGATGGCTTTTTCCCCACAATCAGGACACTCTTATGAATTGTTTCCATCTATTATTGATTTATCTAGTTGTATTTCCTCATGGTTTCATCAAAGGTAGCAACTGGCAGGGCCATTTGCTGGAGAATGAGGAACTCACATAATTAGATTTAGAGAGGAGCATTCTCATTCCAATTGGAATCTGTTTTCAAGGAAAAAGAAAAAGAGAGAGAAAAACTCCAGCTTTAGGAACTTGGAAAGACAGACCGAATACTGACATAACTTTTGTTCATACTAATTGTTCACAACCCCAGACAAGGCTGCATTTAATGATTTTGTCCCATATGCTATCCCCTCACATTCTTCTGCATGAATTGGTTTCTTTCTTATCATCAACCTTTCAGAAAGGATTTAGTGACAGTTCCTGGTGTTTACCTATTTTCTAGAAATAGTCTAAGTCAGTCATTATAAATTGGACTTTCAAGTTAAATTGGTCTAAAACATATTTAAGCATCATATAAATGTCAGATCTTTCATATGATTCTCTTCCACCAAGCAGGTGGCAATACACCCGTTTCAGAATGCCAGTTTAAATGACTTGCCTGGAGTCATATACCATATCAGAGTTGGACATAAAACCCAGGTGTCCTTATTCCCATTCTACTACTCTAATAAACAGATTCAGTGCTATAATGCTGCAAATTATAGGTCCCACTTTTGGAGTGGGATGCGTGTGAATGTCATTTGTCATTTAAATGCATGAATAATGCCATACCTTGTGGTCACTCAGCTGCTTCCAGCCTGTCCTGTCAAGCAGCATTGCCTTTATTATTGAAGTGAAGAGGATGCTTGGACCATTGATCTCAATGACAGTTGGCACCATTAGAACTACCAGTCTGTTGTGTCTTATAGAAAGATACTGCCTGGTATACAAATCAACTGGTGTATCAACAAAAATGCTGGCATCAGATAACATGACCAAATTGCTATCTCTCTGCCAGTTCCACACCTATATCCCTATTAATTCCTGCCCAATAACTAGTGATGAAGGGACTTTGAAGGCCCACTGATTTCCATGTAAATGCCGTACAATTTTGGATTTGCTTTAACATGCTGATCCCTTCAGCTTAGCTTAGAAGTTAAGAATTTAGGAGAGCCGTAGTTTGTGTTAAAGTCAGTTAAAAACTTACCTTGTTTGGCCTTCAGATAGATTCCCATCCTGTATTTCTAGGACTGTATAAATCTAAAAAGCAAAAAGAATTAGGAATAAAAAGACATTTGTGGATGGGTTTAATTTTTTTCCTACTAATTGTTTTGACTGACAGTTAGAATCTGTTCTCAGTTCATGTTGTCTCTTTCTGTGTCAATTCTTCACTGAGCATGAGTAAAACTTTGGAGAGCACATAAGATCCATAGTAATTCACAATATGTGAGGCCTTGAACACAAGATAAAAAAAAAAAACATATAACCTACTCGAATAAGCTCAACTTCTGTAAACTCTTCAGGAGTAATTAGGGTCTTCAGCAGGGTAACACTGAAAGGCCAGCTCTTTGCAAAACCCTTTTTAGTTTTTACATAAATATTATTTCTTTGAAAGCAGATGACAGACTCTTTTAAATGCTATCTTCTTATCTATAGAGGATAATATTATAGTGAGTTTATGAACAGGAAACTGAGGCCTAGAGAATTTTAGTGACCGTAAGTGTCAAAATGAATATAGTTGACGCAGGCCCCTACCAGTGGATTCTCACCTTTCACTTGTGCCCTGATGTCCAGCAGCTTCTTTGAGGAGGGACACCCATTGTTGGTGTATGGAGCAAGATCTTTTGTGGGTATCAGTTTTCAAAGGCTTATGGGAGTAATCGATATGCTATGCAAAAAATGGAGGTGTTTAACTTCCTGAAAAATCCAAGTCTAAACTTTAAGGATGTGACCATAAAATTGACAGGGATTAATCTTAATATTTGACTTGTTCACTGTAGGAATTTTTTCCATTACAATGCACTCTGTCAAAATCAGGTCTCATTAAATAAATCCCCATTTTATCAGAGAGGAGCTTCCCACAAATAATGTGAAAGCTAACAAGCTCAATTAATACTTTTTCTTAAAAAAAAAAAAAAGAGGAAAGGAAAGGAAAACAGAAAGCAAGATAAACCCTTTATGCTGTTCCCCTTCTTCTAACCACAGGGCACACTATGGCCAGTTGCAGAGCTGGGTAATTGAATTCAGTTCTGCAAACTGACTGCATTTCTACTGTAAGTGGATCTCTCTCCTGTATCAGTGAAAGAAAATGGCCTCAAATGCTTCTGAGTGGGGCACAGCAGCCATCCCTCTTGTAAATAGCTGGGCCCTATTGACTTCTCTGGGTAGGGAGCCCAAATTACTGCCCAGATGAGGCCAAGCAGCAGCCAGAAGAGACCCAACTATGTACTGGGCTTCTGTCCTTATGAAATAAGTGATCCAGAGGGTCTATCTTACAGGAAA
>NW_012150840.1:19222955-19230421 GCF_000956105.1 Propithecus coquereli
TTTCTAGAAATAGTCTAAGTCAGTCATTATAAATTGGACTTTCAAGTTAAATTGGTCTAAAACATATTTAAGCATCATATAAATGTCAGATCTTTCATATGATTCTCTTCCACCAAGCAGGTGGCAATACACCCGTTTCAGAATGCCAGTTTAAATGACTTGCCTGGAGTCATATACCATATCAGAGTTGGACATAAAACCCAGGTGTCCTTATTCCCATTCTACTACTCTAATAAACAGATTCAGTGCTATAATGCTGCAAATTATAGGTCCCACTTTTGGAGTGGGATGCGTGTGAATGTCATTTGTCATTTAAATGCATGAATAATGCCATCCCTTGTGGTCACTCTGCTGCTTCCAGCCTGTCCTGTCAAGCAGCATTGCCTTTATTATTGAAGTGAAGAGGATGCTTGGACCATTGATCTCAATGACAGTTGGCACCATTAGAACTACCAGTCTGTTGTGTCTTATAGAAAGATACTGCCTGGTATACAAATCAACTGGTGTATCAACAAAAATGCTGGCATCAGATAACATGACCAAATTGCTATCTCTCTGCCAGTTCCACACCTATATCCCTATTAATTCCTGCCCAATAACTAGTGATGAAGGGACTTTGAAGGCCCACTGATTTCCATGTAAATGCCGTACAATTTTGGATTTGCTTTAACATGCTGATCCCTTCAGCTTAGCTTAGAAGTTAAGAATTTAGGAGAGCCGTAGTTTGTGTTAAAGTCAGTTAAAAACTTACCTTGTTTGGCCTTCAGATAGATTCCCATCCTGTATTTCTAGGACTGTATAAATCTAAAAAGCAAAACGAATTAGGAATAAAAAGACATTTGTGGATGGGTTTAATTTTTTTCCTACTAATTGTTTTGACTGACAGTTAGAATCTGTTCTCAGTTCATGTTGTCTCTTTCTGTGTCAGTTCTTCACTGAGCATGAGTAAAACTTTGGAGAGCACATAAGATCCATAGTAATTCACAATATGTGAGGCCTTGAACACAAGATAAAAAAAAAAAACATATAACCTACTCGAATAAGCTCAACTTCTGTAAACTCTTCAGGAGTAATTAGGGTCTTCAGCAGGGTAACACTGAAAGGCCAGCTCTTTGCAAAACCCTTTTTAGTTTTTACATAAATATTATTTCTTTGAAAGCAGATGACAGACTCTTTTAAATGCTATCTTCTTATCTATAGAGGATAATATTATAGTGAGTTTATGAACAGGAAACTGAGGCCTAGAGAATTTTAGTGACCGTAAGTGTCAAAATGAATATAGTTGACGCAGGCCCCTACCAGTGGATTCTCACCTTTCACTTGTGCCCTGATGTCCAGCAGCTTCTTTGAGGAGGGACACCCATTGTTGGTGTATGGAGCAAGATCTTTTGTGGGTATCAGTTTTCAAAGGCTTATGGGAGTAATCGATATGCTATGCAAAAAATGGAGGTGTTTAACTTCCTGAAAAATCCAAGTCTAAACTTTAAGGATGTGACCATAAAATTGACAGGGATTAATCTTAATATTTGACTTGTTCACTGTAGGAATTTTTTCCATTACAATGCACTCTGTCAAAATCAGGTCTCATTAAATAAATCCCCATTTTATCAGAGAGGAGCTTCCCACAAATAATGTGAAAGCTAACAAGCTCAATTAATACTTTTTCTTAAAAAAAAAAAAAAGAGGAAAGGAAAGGAAAACAGAAAGCAAGATAAACCCTTTATGCTGTTCCCCTTCTTCTAACCACAGGGCACACTATGGCCAGTTGCAGAGCTGGGTAATTGAATTCAGTTCTGCAAACTGACTGCATTTCTACTGTAAGTGGATCTCTCTCCTGTATCAGTGAAAGAAAATGGCCTCAAATGCTTCTGAGTGGGGCACAGCAGCCATCCCTCTTGTAAATAGCTGGGCCCTATTGACTTCTCTGGGTAGGGAGCCCAAATTACTGCCCAGATGAGGCCAAGCAGCAGCCAGAAGAGACCCAACTATGTACTGGGCTTCTGTCCTTATGAAATAAGTGATCCAGAGGGTCTATCTTACAGGAAAGAAGAAAAATATGGTCTAGAGAGTCAGGCAGTGATGCTTGGCATAATATGACCTTAGGGTAATGGTTTTTAATAATATGCAAAGTTACACTTGTAAGTGTATTAATATGTTTCATAATATAGCATATTACGAGTCTTTTAAAAAAGGATATTCCTAGGTTCTAACTATTTTTCTTTGCATAGTGGTGTGGGGGGTGTACACTTTATAGGTGTGCTGACCCTTAAGAGAATTTGGAATAAAAGAGGACGTTGAGAGAAAGAGAATATGGTTTGGGTCTCAGACGTCAGCCCTCAAATAGCTAACAGTGAAAGTCTGTAATGGTGATTGGCATTAACTCAATTTGCCATGCATCTTTAGTAGAACTTAACCTAATGCTCAAGGTGGAATTTCAAAAATGTTGAGAACCCATTTATGAAAAGACCAAAATGATAATGTTAGCTAAGTGCTAAATATAGTAAGAAGAAATCATGACCACCATCCTAACCGAACCCCATCTCTCCCACACTTTATTTGGACCTCAGGACCCTGATGGTTAAGCTTGTTGGGCCACAGATCACAAAGACAAATTGTGCATGCAGGGAAGGAGTTTCCAAGAATATATTCTCAGGGGTCTCAGAGTTCTCTGAGAGTAGTGGATGCATGTGTGTATTTCATGTCAATGACAATCCAAAACATTATAATGCAAGCATATTCTGAATGATCTTGCTGACCACCTACCTCATAACCAGGTACTTCTACAGGATCTTAAAGCCTGTGTTGTGTTCCTAACTACATGGGGACCAAACCTGTCCTGCTTTGGTTGTCAAGGGCTACTGAGAAAAGAGCAGAGCCAGATTGAGAATGTAAGAAATGCATTTGTGCCAAGCAAAAGATAAAATGATGCCAGAGTGTGCTTTTAAAACCAAAGGTTTCACACCATTTCAAATGGAGAAAATTAGGGGAGAGAATAGAATCACAGCAAGCTATATTTGGTATGAGCGTGATGGCCTCAGCAGAACCTGGGCCAGAGAGGTCAGAATATTAATGTTTACTGTGGGATTGATAATTTTGTTCAAATTAAGCAATATTAGCTGTCATGTTAAAGTAATATTGTTAATCGAAATGTTATAACTTCTAGATTTGTATTCAGTTTGTAAATTGGTATTGGTTGCCTACGGGCTATAAGCATAAGTGGGTCATAGCTAGTTTTATGTTTGTATATATTTATGTAATGTTAACATAAAAAAGATTTGAATGATTGCTGGGGGTCTCCAAGAATGGTTTTTTCTTTTAAAGAGGGCCGGTATTTTATTCAAGTTTGAGAAGTCCTGTCACTGGTAGAGGAGATGCTCAGAACCTGTCGACTCGGGATTGGGTGTTAACATAAGCGGGGAGTTTTCGCCTTGCCATGTTGGAGTGACGGGAATTACCAATAGCCAGAAAAAGACAGCTTTGTTGGCACCTATTGAGTTAAATTTTGTAAAACCAAGGCTAAATAATACCTCAAAGGCCATCTGATAGATTCTTTGAGAGAAAGAGATGTGTCCGTGTATAGGGAATAAAGCTAAGCGCATAGACTGTTCCTAGGTTAATGGAAAAGAATGAGGAGAGTGCGGGAGCCAGCCAATTATGCTTCCTGCATAATTAGACTCTTATGAAAATATCAGCATGAATTACTCATTAAGCACAAATTACAATCTTTAATATTTGTTAAGAAAAATAATTCAATTTGGAGCAAGAATGAAAGAATACAGGCACCAAAGAACAGACACACAATTTCATCACTTTAACCAAAGCTTAGTGTGGATTCTTGTCCCCTATTTCAGCTTCAAATTTATTGTGATCTTTTTCTGAGGGAGGTTGGGGAGGGGATCTGTATGTTCCAGCGGGTGGCTCCTGAGCCTGGCTCCTCTGCTCTGACAAGGCCCAGGGAGCAAATCTTTAGCAGGTTCTTACCCTTCTCCTAACAAAGGCATTTAGTTGCCACCTTAACTCTAATAATGAACTCCATGGAGCAAATTTAATTAACACAAGGTGTGAGCAGAAAGCCTCTCCTTGTTGCACTTTTGCCTCTGGGATAAAGCTGAACAGGGAGGGAACTCAAAGGTTACAGAATTTTTCCTTGCTTTTTGTTTTCCTTTGAGGAGCCTACCTCCCTCCTCCTTTCTCCTTCTCTCCTTGACCCATTACCACTACTCAGTTAATACTGAGTTTTCTTCTTTCCAAACCCTGCAGTTTACCCCAGAATTTCCACTGACAAAGCTAAATCTTGCTGTGATTGTTGCCCCCATGGAGAAAACATGTATTACAGGAACAACTAACCCTCTGTAACTTAGGAGGCCCCTTATAACTTAGGAGGCTTCATTGCATTACAGAGTCATGCAACCATAAACGCCCAATCACACATCACCGGGGTTAAGTAATTTTCAGTATGAAATGATGTAATCCACTTTGGACACAGCTTCAAACCCAGCACCCTTCACGTGGCAAGTGTTCAATAAGTACTTGACATTTTAATTTATTTATTTTTGCCCCCTCTAATATAAAGAGATAACCCTTGATGATCTGTAAATATCACTTAGATGGAGTACTTCATTCATTCTGTAGCAATGTCAAATGAGTTAGATATCATTACATCATCATGATGTTCCTAATATTGTATATGGGCAGTGAAGACACAGTAATGTAGTTTAATTGAGGAGAAATGCACATTTACGTTGGTAATAACTGTATATAATCTTTAAAGAAATAAAGGGTTATCATTTTCAAATAATTTAAACCCATAATAGAATGTTGCTTATAGAGATCCTGCTCTAAGGATCTCATAATGACTGCATGTAATTAGCTTGCCAGAACACCATCCTGAACCTCGCTGCTACCTGCTTCCTATACAGTTCATTCTTTGTAAGGTTGCACGTAAGTATTGCAGTAAGTTGTTCTCCGGCAATTTGTTTAAAGTATTAATTTGACAGTAATATTTTGACCTTTGAATGACATAATTTTGTTAAATGTAGTTTAAACTAGCTTGTATCCAAATTGACATGAATTTTTAAATTAGTGATTTTGGAATCTGTGCATGAAACACATGAAAAATAGTATATTTTTTATTTATGCAAAAAATTCTCTGTACTGATCAAAACTGACCTGTGGATACAAAACAGGACTGGAATTCCATGTGTTAATGGGAAACAAAATGGGAAGGGGGCTCCTATTACTTTAGTTTATTAAAAATCCCAGGACACCTCTTAGAATGGTAGAGGTGATGTTAGCCCTTATGTCCTGGACATGATTCAGTTTAGGTAATTGCTAATTACAATCTGTCTACTTAATTCCCCTGGCTCTTGCTTCTGAATGTTATTTTTCTTCACTTAGCAGTATTTAACTATTATTTGTTCTTGGTGTGTGGCTGTTAGAACATCTGCTGATTTCTACTTCTATGTTCAGCATGATTTCGTTTTCATTTGGTTGTTTTGATAATTATTGTTTTCATTGGAGTATAAGACAGGACAATAATAAAATTATTATTCTGACTATTTCTACAGACAGAAAAGAAAACACAAGCCCTATAAAATTCTTAGCTACTTTTAACTTCCTAGGCTGGAATATGCTTAGTCAATCTAACACGTGGACCTTCTGGATCTATGTTTGAGAATTTGGAACCAGTGGTCATGCCAGTGGCCATTCTAAGGTTGTGATAACTCAGAGACAGATCCCAGACACCAGAATTTTCAGTGTCTTCAATTCCAGGACTAAAATCAGAATATTTGGATGCAAAGATAGATGAAAGTTTGCCCCTTGCTAGACCTATCTGAGAATTCATCCTGTTCTGGAGACTTCCCCAAATAGGGATACCTCTATTTTGGGTCTAGAGCATATTTTGATTCTTTTGATCATAATTAAATGGAGCTGAAGAACAGAAATAGAAAATGATGAGTCAAAAAAATGTTATTCATCACAAATACTGGGCCAAATGTATCCAGATATTCCACATTGCTTCTATCCCTCTGAAGGAAACAAGATTATCTTGAGTCTGTTAAGCTCTGAGCCCCTTGATTTGGGATGTATCGCTTGGAGTTCAGGTTGAGGGACATCCAGGTTTTATCTGTAATCTACCCTTAATATCTCTAAAAGTCACTTAGTGAAGTCACTTAGTTGGAACTTCATTCATTCTCTGTCAATTTCAGATGAATCAAAGCTTCTTTCTCATGAGTCAATATGTGTTGAGCCTTCTTAATGAGCAAAGTGCTTAGAACTTTCAAGAAATCAGCCCTGAGATTACAGACTACATGTTCCAAATATATCAGTCATGTAGATTTTGACCTCAATTTTACCCACTCTGTAGAAGTTCAACAAACTACCACCTCAAAAAAAAGTTCTCACTAAATGAACTGACCAGGGCTAGCCAGTCTAAAAGACCCAAATATTGTTTCCTGTATTTTCTAGATGATCGTGTTTTTATCTAGAGCTGGGAGACTCTTCCTGTGGCTTTTATCAATAAAGTAAATATTGTTTCCTGTGAGGATTGCAATGTATGACTCAAATGCTCAATCCATGACTCAGATAGTGAGGGAAGTAACCTAATTTATCAGTTATGCTGCTTCCACTGCTGTTCTTCATATTTCAATTCCATCAGAGGGAACAAATTGCTTCTATTGTGCGTAAGAACACCATTTAGTCACGAACACCATTTAGTCACAAGCACCATTTGAAATAGAAGTGAGGAGTAATAATAACAGAAGAACATTGGCTAATAATTGTGCTCAGAATGGCCATTTGGCCAGGTGGGCAGGGCAGGGTAAAGGTAATTGTGCCCTGAAGTAATACATCTTCAGAGCATTCCCTGAACCTAAAATTTCTGTGTTGATGCGATGCATTTTTAAATATGTGATTGTGGCTCTTAGACTTTAAAAAAAAAATGGGTATTTTCAGAATGTTCTTACTTTGAGATGTCAGGTAATACTTTGATGTCAGAATGACACACACACACACGCACACACATACACTAAGATCTAAGGTTTATTACTGTGAGGCTATTTGTCTAACTGTATTTTTTCTTTTTACCTCTCTCCCTATCTTGGCAATACACAGAGACTCAGTTCCTGCCACACAATCCCTATTTCCACTGTACTGGAAATACATTCTTGCCTTCCACAAGCAGAAGGCTGGATGATTTTGTGATTTAGAAGAAAAAAAAATCAATTGATGCATTGTCTTTTTTATTTGCTCTAATGGAGAAACTATTCCAGAAAGTCTTCCTTTTTCATAAGTGAAAAAATGAATAAGACACTGCACCTCCAGATTTACTGTGCTCATCCTAATCAAGATATATGATACAGATTTTGCATTAAAAAATTACTATGCAAACTCTGAGCTTGAGTTTTGACTCAAATTTAGAAATTTAGAAGTTCCCACAGTGCCCTCTATTTCCAAATATGTAAGAA
>NW_012150840.1:19233976-19236310 GCF_000956105.1 Propithecus coquereli
TCCATCACTTTAGCGCATTTAGAGTCTTTGTATCTTTAGCTCAAATGTTCAAATGCCTAGGAACAAAAGATGTAAGGAAAGGGAGAGATACAGATTATGCTATTTAGCAATTATTATTTAAGTACCTACACCAAATCCAAATGCCTACAGGGATTCAATAGGTGATATAAAAGAAGGTACCAGGGCAGGTGTAACTCAGCAGGGAGTGCTGGAGATGGGGGCTGGGGGCTCGAGAGCATGTAGTTCCTCTAAAGTGGGCAGCTGCTCTCCACGTCAGCCAGTTGTCATGCAGGACCAGTTTTGTCAGAGTTTTCAATTAAAAAACAAAAAAACAAAAAAAACTGGAATTGTGATATTTGATAAGGAACTCTCAATTTGTGAAAGTTAGAAAGTAATTTAAAACTTTAACAAACCACTCATGGACCAGCACTGGGAAGGCTGTCTGCAGCCTTAGCTGTTCCAGTTTATAGACCACACACCTCCAGTGGTTGCCACAAAGGCTCTAGGAAGAATTTCAACCCTGTGCATTGTGGTTTGTGTGCACTGCTTTCTGTATGAGGGCCATAAGGAAACTCTACTGTTCTCAGCTGCTTTTGTGGTTACTTGAGCATTCATAAGGCTTATAGATGATATTGGAGTTGTCTTGGAGGGCTGCCATGTCTGTGATGTAGTTGCTTATCCAATTTTGTAATCTTTTATCAATTCCCTCTACAGCTTGAAGGCCAGGCTGAGGGTATGGTACAGAATATTAAGTGGTTTCAAATCAAGTCCAATCTCTGGTAGAATCTTTATTGTGATAATAACTTCTATTATTAATAACAATAACAGACAGCAATAATAATGTGTCATTGTAAGTTTACCCTGAATTATACGGCCAACTCAGGAAGCTATTCAGCCAATATTAAAGAATTTTCTATCACAGCCACATATGTTACATTGTGTAAAAGAAAAAATTAAAAGCAATCTTAATGTTAACTAGAATTGGGGAATATTGAAAGGAGTATAAAGAAATTAACACAAAGAAAAAGTAGGCCAGAATGTGAGCATATTCCACTAACAAAATGATGTTTGCTTGGAAATCTCTTACAATTTCCCTCCGAAATGGATACATACACACACACACACACACACACATACATGCACCTATGTATTTGCCACAATTTTTTAAAGGAGTAGAGTATAGCATAAAGGTTAAGAGTGTAAACTTTGGGTTCATACTACCTGAAATTCACCACTTACTATGTAGCTTTTCAAAAATATTTAGCATCCTGAGCTGTAGTTTCCTCATCTATAAGTAGAGCATAATAATAGTACCTCCCTTTTGTACTATTAGGTATAATCAAATGAGATATTCCATGTAAATCATCTAGCATACTGACAGATGCATAGTAATTGCTAATAAATTTTGTTATTTTCAGTATCATTATTATTACTGGAGTTTTAAATCTCTGGCTGTTGGCAGGAGGCCTTGGTTTCTGTATCTGTGGGCCTCTCCACAGAGCTGCTTGAGTATCCTCAGCCATGATGGCTGACTTCCTCACTCCTCCTCTCTCAGTTCATTCATGGTGGGTGAGTGAACTGAGAAGAGGAGGGTGAAAAAAAAAAAAAAAAACAGGCAGAAGTATTCACCTGTGCCACATCTCTTCATCAGAAGTGAGTCATTATGTCTGGCCAACAATAAAAAGGAATTGAAATGTATATTTAAAAATTTGCAGATGTGGTTTAAAGCCACCACAAGGCAAGGGGCTATTATTCTTAATTTACAGATGAAGTAATTGAGACACAGAGAAGTTAGATAACATACTCAAGACAACACAGTAAGTTGTGTAACTTATTCACTGGAGTCTGTCCCCAATCCCCAAACTATGTGACATTCTTGCTTTAAAAATGTAGATTATAAAACAGATGTCACCATTGTATTCTTTGTGTGTGTGTGTGTGTGTGTGTGTGTGCGAAATGTGCCTTCCAGTAAAAATTTGAAGACCTTATTATTTTCTAGAGTTATTTTGTTGAAGTCATGTTTTTGGAGTAGTCATTTGTATGCAGTTCACCTGGTAGGGGAAGTGTATTTCTCACCGGAATTAGTATACGCAGAAAACATCATCAATCATAGTCATCACAAAGCAATTAGGTACCTAATTGTGCATAGCACTGAGTCTGCTGCTGTAACAGAAAACTTCCTGGGCCCGCTGCCTACCCTCTTGGGGCTTGGAATCCAAGAAATCAGTAAAGACTGAAGAATGGTGAAGATAACAGGAGCTCAAGGCTCAAGCAATTCTTTTGAAATACGGTTGCAGTGGAGTGGGGAGGGAGGATTCAGAGGAAAAAATAATA
>NW_012150840.1:19236360-19238382 GCF_000956105.1 Propithecus coquereli
CTCAGGCTGGTTTTGAACTCCTGAGCTCAAACAATCCTCCCGCCTCGGCCTCCCAGAGAGCTAGGATTACAGGCGTGAGCCACCGTGCCCGGCCTGACAGCTATCTTCTTATTATGTTGTCACATGGCCTTTCCTAGGTGTACACATGGAGAGAGAGTGAGCAAGCAAGCTCTCTGCTGTCTCTTCTTATAAGGGTACTAATCCTATCAGATCAGGGTCCTCATCCTTCTGACCTCATTTAACCTCAATTACTTCCATAGAGGCCCTATCTCCAAATACAGCCATACTTAAAATTAGGGCTTAAATAGATGACTTTTAGGGCAAGCATACAGTCTATGACAATCCTCATTTAAACTCATTGGGAACCACCAATACAATTCTATTTATTCTTCCCTGTGTTGATATGGAAAGTTGCCATCCAATGTAAAACTGTAATATATGTCAGAAACTCTAGATCAGTTGTGGAATGGCTTAGTGACTACGAGAAGAATGATATATTAGGTTAGTCTAGCCTTTATTTATCAAATGGATTATTTTACAACCCAAGAAAATGAACAAAGTTTCATTTTTACTTATTTAAGGTAAAAATGCATGGATATTGCAAAATATACCCTGACTTGGAGATAGGGTCATTTAAAATATGCCATTTAAATGCAAAGGACTCTAGAAAGTAAGTTAAAGGACTCTAGTAAGATAAGTTAAAGAAAATAACAACCTTGCTAACATATGGCCATAGTAAGAATTGGCGCCTAGGGCTGATAATAGCAATGAAGGCAAGCACCTACACACTGGCTGCCAGGAAGCATCCGCCCCTCAGGTACACGGGCTTCTGCCAGCCTCGCCCTGGCCTCTGGCTTTGTGTTTCCAGTGTTTTGACCTAGCGGACCATGGGATCATGCCCCCAGTGAGCCAGACCTCCAGAAAAGTAACTGGCATTATTAATTTGTACTGTTAACCCTGAAGTTAGTTCAGTTATAAAAAATAATTGTAGTGAGTATGAGCACACGTGTGTGGGAGGCATAGATAAATGAACACGTTCAATTCTACAGTAGAAAATTCCTGGTTATTGAATCCAGGGCACTAGAAATACTAGTAAAGGTGGTTAATTCTTACCTAAGATTTGGGAAAAAAATCTTAATTTGTTATATTTATAGTCTATTGTTCAGTTGGTCATCACTAGAGACAGCTCAATGGACTATTTCCCAACAGATTTTCCTCTACAGAATAAATGAGGAGTCTTTTCTTGTGTAGGGCCTGAAATGGTGACTTCTAAAGCAATGAGTGATAAGCTATTGATTGTTGAGTTCTAAAAATACTTATATTATCATGACAACTCTTGCTTATGAGAGTAAAACTCTCATACTGTAGCTTATTATGTATCTCTTTTAATAGAGTGTTATATGGGTTGTATTTTGCTTTGTTACTTGGACTACACATGTGCAATGTACACACGAACAATACACATACCCATACTTTCTATACCTCATGTAAATCCTTGGAAACTGTCCTGTGTAACATTGACAAGGTGAATAGGACAGTTGGTACCTCGGTAAAAACCTAAGATGCAACAGTAGTATCCCCAAAGAATACATAGATTAAATTAGAAATATTTGGAACATTTATTTAACAGTTTATTTTCTAAGGCTCTTTGGACTGTGAATTATAGTATTAATCAATTATCTAGTATTTATTTTTAATTCTCATCACTTCATTTTCCATAGGATCCAGGCATGATCTAGGTAACTTGTCATTCCTCCCCATTAGAAGCACAGGACAGGTCCACAGCATCACGTCCTTTTGTGATGCAGTTGAGGAGCAAGCCAGCTCGGAACAACTGGACCCTGGTAGTAGTGGACTTTTCTCAACTCATCTTTTGAGTCTTCAAAGAAGAGTAGAGATTAAGTTCATTGCATATTTCTTTTGTACCAGGCTCTATGCCAGAAATTAGAGAAAATGATGAGTGAAGACCTATTTTTAATAAATTAACATTCCAGAAAGAAGATATGTACAGTAATGATATTA
>NW_012150840.1:19241362-19246255 GCF_000956105.1 Propithecus coquereli
GGTGGCTTTTAATCCATAATTTCCATTATAACCCCTCAGTGAAATGACTCCGACCATGTTTGAGTATATATGTCTAGGGCTTATGTCAATTATTTTCATGTAGAAAGAGGGGAGATGGCTCCTGCTTTTCATAGGCATTTTTGAGTATTTTCAGTCAATCATGCATTTATAATCCAACTGGGAAGATATGATTCAGACACAATAGCCCGTCTGCTTCAAGAGTCTGTTGTAAAATCAATCAGCTGGCCAAGTTATGCTATTTTTTTTTTTTAACTTAGTTTGCTTTCTTTCTGGGAAGAAGAAAGAGAAAATGTCCAGAAACCACCAGCAGCAGGTGCTGCCAAAATGGTATTCTTCTTATCTGTGCTGATTTCAAGGGGAGTGCAAAAGAATGTGTAATTGCTTCCCTCTCGAGCTGTTGGGATGGTGCCCGTCTCTCTGGCATTATCCCCTTATTTGATCTAGGTAAGGACAAAAGCAGAAATAAATTAAAAATGCGTTTTCCCAAAGGCTCCAAGGACATTATTCACCACATGCTCCCTTGTACCAATCTCTGCCAGTGGTATGTAAATATATATTTAGGGAACCGTGGCTAAGGTCAAAAGCTCTCTTGGATATCGTTCTCCTGTCATTTATTTACCTTCTTACACACACATGGAAAGATATCAGGGTAGCAGAGAAATTAAGTAACAGACACAACAGCACAACAGTTTCTTTTCAATGTGGTGATAGGAGGAGGCTCATATATTTAGGCCGCAAACGTCAAAATTGGAGTTTCTAAAATAAAAAGAATAACTTCTGAATGTTAAGTGATTTGCTTATTTAAAGAGTCGTGTTACAAAACGATGGGATGGAGGAGAAGGTTTCCCAACCCAGGAGAGAGACAAATGGGAAGGTGGATCTGTTCTCATTTTGGCACTGGACAGAAGGCCGCCTTCTGGCCCGCTGTCACTTCCTATCTGTTCAGGCTTCGTTCCGCTGCCCCCCCAGATCGGATTCTGACTCATAGCAGAGACTCCCTCTTCTGATCCTACTTTTATCCCAGGCCTTTATCTCTTCTTTTCTCTTTTCTTAGACTCCTAGATTTCAGAGGAAGCTCAATGTCATCTCTCATAGTGTACCAAACCTTTTCAGAAATGTGACACTTAACCAATATTTTTAAATTTTCAATAGCTGTCGATGTTTCTTAAATCTAGCGATATAGTAAATGAAATATAAATATAGTAAATATTTCTTCTAAATATAGTATCTAAATTCCTTCTATTCCAATAAAAGCCATTGCTTTTTACTATATTCTCAATGGCAATGAAGCAATTCCTTTCTATCAGCTGCCAATATTTTCCAGTATAATTAATGAAGTCTATTTGGATTTTGTTCATAGCCTTTATTTTTCAGTCATTTGAATGTATTTTTACTGCTAAATATGAGTTATTTTTAGTTTTGCTGCATTTTTTTTGAATTTACATTTTTCTTTTCTTTTGCCTATTCATCATTAAAAACCATATCAAACATTCTTTCTGTGAAGTCAGTGACTTATCACTTCAGAAATGTAGGTACTTTGAACTCGGTAAACACCATCATACTCTGTACATACTTTTGCAGTGCTTGTTTGTGTGTGTGTGCATAATTTTCTGTCTATGAGACAATAAACTCCTCAGATGCAGAGATCCTATATTATCTTACCTGTGTGTCTTCAGATACAAAATGTGGCACACAGTAAATGTTCCATATACGTCTATCGAATGAGCATGTAAATGAATGAATGGACATGGTGCCCATGAGAGATAAATTCATGGTGTATACCTAGAGGTCATGATCAATGCAGGGCTAGGATGATGCTTCTCTTTGCACACCAGAAATATACTTCACTGACCAGAAGATGTCTCACCCAGACTTAATGTCCAATATAAGCACTGCCATCTTGACTGGAAATGTGGGTCCCCCACCTTGGGGTTTTCTAGCTGCAGAAAGCTGGATACATTCACAGTCTGCATTCTGTTATCATACTAACTCTGGGTGAAGGACACGTGATCCATAGACACAAAGTTTGATGATATGCAGTCCACAAAACTGTCCTCACTTCTGATACCAATTACAAGTTCAGGGGTTTCCCAGAATCATTCTCAGATTCTATAATTTCTAGAAGAACTCAAAGGACTCACTGAAAGCTATTGGATTCATCATTATGCTTAATTTTAAGGAGAGGATACAGATTAAAATCATCCAAGGGAAAGGACTCATAGGGCAGAGTGCAGGAGGGTCCCCAATGTGGAGCTTCCAGTTATCCTCTCCCATGGAGTCATAGAATTAACTCCTCCAGGCAATAACGTGTGGCAACACGTGTAGAATATTGCTAACCAGGGAAGCTCATGCAGACCTTGGTGTTTGGAATTGTTTGTTTTTTGGGATGGCAGGATAACTCCATCGCATACGCATGGTCAACTGCCCATACGTATGGCTGATCTCTGTCTCCAGCCCCTCAGGAGATAGAGCTGACCCAAATCTCACACCCTAAGTCACATTTCTCACAGCCCCCACTATAAATCACATTGTTAGACTTCCTGGCATGCCAACCCCCACCCTAAACAAATATGTCTCTCCTGTGAGCTGTGCCATTCCAAGAGCTTACAGATGACCTCCTAGAAGCCAAGAGCAAAAGATTATGGCTTTTTTCCATAACTCAGTGTCTTTGTGAGCTGTGGAATGCACTCTGATATTCTTTCCTTGCCTAGGGTAGGATATATTCTGAGGAAGGGCCAGGATTGCTCAGGCATTGCTGCGGAGCATGCACTGGTGCTATTTACAGTCCTAATTAAATGGAGGATTATTAGAAATGGGAAGGCAGCTATAAATAGCTTGGGCCATTTTTTCTATTTCTTTGGTGTGTGTGAAGAGTGTTGCTGAGATTCTCCCTTGAAGTTCAGTTAACTCAGGATGTGTTCTGCTTTTGTTATTCTGCCTTGGGTTTTTTTTAAAAAAATCTAATACTGATCAAAGTGGGATAAAAAAAGAGGAATCACTCTCAGTCATTGTAGAATATGAACAGAAGGAAAGTGGAATGAAATAGAAGTGGGGAGGGGTGTGAGCAGTTATAAGAAAATAAACAAATGCCTAATCCTTTCTGACAATTTTTTCTGAAAACAACTATAAATAAATCTTATTTTCAGGTCTTTAAAAAATCAATTCTCTTCACCCAGCCATAATGTGATCAACCAGTTTGTTCAGAGAGCAGAGGGCGGGGGACGGGAGCCCTCTTTCTCTGTGGTCCTGCTAGGACACCTTTTCCAGGGAGTGGGGATCTCCATTGGCTTCTCCTCCTGCACAGTGGAGAGTGCGGAAATCAGCTCAGTATTCGGGGCAAGGCTCTGACCTGAACTGAACTTGACCTTGGTATAATCACCGGGCCTTTGCAAATCCCTGATTTCCAATGTTGAGTTAGGGTATACTTTAGACCCGGTATTCTAAATCTTAGCTCCCTGTGTTAAGCTTCTCTACTGCTTCTCTCACACCCATCTTTACTCACCTTCAGCTCCTATTCTACAAGCTGCCACACTCATCTACTAACTTACAACTTTGAGCCCCTCTCTTCAACAGCCTTCAGTATTTCTTGGTCACCTGTTTTAAATTTCCCAAATTCCTTAACTTGTGTTTATGACAACTCACGATCTTTTCTAGCCAACATAACACCCAACGCTCTCTAGTTCTCCTTGGTTCAAAGGGGTTCTGGTCAAAGGGGTTTTTAGGCATTGCCCAAACTCATGGGGTTTTTAGCTGTTGACTCATTGTTTTTTTGTTCATGTCTTTGTTTGTTTGTTTGATATATCATCCTTGTTCTCCCATTTATCTTAATTGTATCTCAAAGCTCAAGTCAAATTGTATGTCTCCCAGCTGGAAATTATTTTTTCCTGTACTCTCAACCCCTAAAATCTTAATGACTGAGATTTCCATTCAGCAGTAACTAACTGGCTGGTTAGATATTTTTGTTTGTGTGTGTGTGTGTGTGTGTGTGTGTGTGTGTGTGTTTTTCCCCTTGCCAACAAATGTTAAACCCTTTGAGAATTGTCATGCCATAGGATTATAACTAACCTGCACCTGTATTGTGTTTTTAAGCATATGAAAGTTTTTTCTCAAATAGTCTCATTTGGTCTCTAAAGCACCATTGTGAGGACATGTTATATTATTCACATTTCATATGTAGAGTAACAGAAACTCAAGCAAGGTTAAGTAATTTGTGCCAGATTACTAGGCTGGTCACTTTTAAATCCAGATTTAAAAATGCTAGACTTCTGACTTGTATGCTGTAGGATTTTTTAATAGACTATGACCCTGGTTTTGATCTTTACAAATTAATAATAATACTTGTTAACTGAAGGAAGGAAGAAATGGGTAAAAGAATAAGGGAATGAATGAATGGACAAATAGCAACAACACTATGTGTAACATTGAGTTTAATAATTCAGCAGAACTTCACTATGACATTTTCAGGGCATCGGCAGGGAACTTGAGAAATGAAACCATTTTGTTACTGGTCCTTGTCTGTTCAAAAACTGATAATAAAAGTCCATGCAAGATAGTCTTAGGTATATTTCCTTCAATTTAATAGCAAATGTTTGAAAGCAAATCCACTGCATTTATAGAATGTTTTTCCTCCTCATTGCACTTTAAGATACTGCATAAAAATCAAGTAAAACACAAAAACATATAGTCTAATTCAAAGAGTGACACTGTTCTCAACACAAAACATCTAGAGAGAATGATTTCCCTTTAAATTCCCAAGTGGCTAAAAGGAGGACTACAAAGACAAATTTTGAACAGGTGCTTCTCCAAGCTTCAGTTTTTTCATCTAAAAATAGAGAAAAGAGTAGTACCTCCCTCAAAAAGTGGTGGAGATTG
>NW_012150840.1:19247135-19259090 GCF_000956105.1 Propithecus coquereli
GATGAAATCTTCTAAGAGTATCCCAGAGACTGGATTTGTGAGTCTGGTAAAACAGACAGACAAAACGCCTACTCTTCCCAGAGGGGGTTTATTTGCATGATTGCATAACACATGTGAGCTTTCATTTCTCAGCTGGAGGACCAGAAAGAAGAAACATAGGTGATTAGAGGTGAAGAGAGAGCTGGGGATGAACATGGAGAAGAGTTAGAGAATGCAGGCAGAAGCTGATGGCAGCAACTAGACTAGGAACCTTTTGGGACTGTGACACTAACACTGTGACCCTGAGACCTCAATGACAGTGTTTTATACAGATGAAGAAAGGGGACTATTTTCCCCACAACCCCACTACTGATAGTGCTACAACGTTAGTGTCCAAGGGGCACAGCTGACCACATGAAGTTGACTGCTTGGCTTTGAGTGATGATAGAAGAGCCTACAGGATGCGTAAGAGTAAGGTCCTCAATGAGGTTGTGCACAGCAGAGGGAGTGGAGAGCTCCCCAACAAGCAAAGTAATTCAGGAAAAGGATGAATGAATAGGAGAAAGAGAACATGAAGCCTCTGTGAGGTGATGGAACATGTAGCCTCACAGACAAACATGAGGAAGAATTTGAATTATAGCTAAAGTCATGTAGCTGGGATGTTCTGTTTACGTTTGAGACTACAATAGGCAAAGCAATCAAAGTCCTTTCTGTTCTAATTAAGATTAACTTTTAAGTGCTAGAGACTAGAGGGCAGATACAGCCCTCTAAGGGAATGGGATGTTCAAGTCTTAATAAATGTGTTCCATTTATCATATGAGTGTAGTATGACAAATGATCTCTTTTGTGTTAGAAGCTGCCCAAAGAAGTTGTGTTAATTTTAGTCAAACTGATCCACAACATCAGGATGAGTTTGGTCAAACAAAAGAAATTTAGTAGAACCATAACCAAAAAGACCCTTACTTATCCTCACCTTGTCTTGTAGACCTCTGGGAAAGTCATGCTCAAGACATTAACTGGAAGGGCATGCTACTTTCTGGAAGGATAATGACATAGCCTGAAAAAGTAAAGGTGAAATCTCTGTGAGAATTGTAATAAAAATTGAATAACTCTAATCAAGTGGAAAGGGACTGAATGGATGTATGATGCTCATTTTAGTTTTTGGAAGACATTTGATAACACTATCTGAATATAGTGCAGGACTTCCTTTTCAGTAGACTTCTCTTAAAAACACATTATGAGTGGACAGCAAACTGCTACTGACTTATTAGTGTGCACACACCACTGATTTTCCTGTGTCTTAGCTGTGCATGCACATTGGTTTTACAGCAGATGAAGGCAAGCTTGTGGCTTAGCATATGGTGCTCCTTCAAATAAGCACCACTGTCTGCCTCTCTGCTTATCTAATCATAGCAACAAAGAAATTGACTTTTCATTTTTCTTTTCCCCAGGCTCTGGAAGATGTGTATGCCAAATACTTGGCATTCTTTGTAGCAGAGTCAATCATAATTAGGATTCCAAATTAAAGTACATTGCCAGCTAGGGCATGTAGTGTTTTATATCATTTGTTTGAACAAATATGATATAACTTAAAAACAGAAAAATAAAAGAAATCAGCTCATATTTTCATATGCAATGATCTTGTGGAGTTTTATTTCATCAAAATGTTGGATAAAATGAGAATGCAAAATATGTAAAATATAAAGATTTATCTGAAATTTGGTTCTTTTAAGTTAACAGTTTTGTTTTATAATTTTTGTTTTGTTTAGAAATGCCCATTGTAGAATGATGGAGATGGTCAGATGTTGGTTGGGAGGTTTATTGAAGATCAACTATGAAAAAATACGGTACACTCAGTCATTCTGTTGACTTTGCCCTTGGAATCTGATTTGGCCTGGTTTTCAGTGGTAGTTAATGTTTCACAGGGAAACAAACATATTTTCTGTTTGAATTCATTAAAAATCTATTGATATACTTTAGAGATCAAAAAAATCTTTAATAAATAAAACAGGCATTTATTTGGGATATGGCATTCTATTGCCCTCACAATCCTTAATGAGTAAGAGCCGTTATTCACTCAAACATTAGAGCTTAGGCTGCAAGAATTCCCAAGGACTGCATTTCCTCATTTATAATGACAGGGGGCATAACCGAATGATCCATGAACTTACATAATCCATCGAAGATTCTAATAGCTAATGGCAGAGCCTGGATTACAACTCAGTTTACTTATTCACAAAACACCAACAAAAAACCCAAGCTGATCCATTTCGTGTACAATCAGTGTACAATATTGGTAGGGGGTGGGGAGTGGAATAGGAAAAGCCATTTAAGAAAAATTGTTCACTAACATGGAATTCTCTTTTTCAGTCCTAAACCTCTATCCAAGAGTCTAACCTTCCTTTCCATCTGTTTCTTCTCATGCCTTCTCAGCCTGTGGATGTGGTGGAAAGATGCATCTAGAACACATCTTGATTTGGGTTGAGGGCACAAATCCAACAAACTCTACTTTCACAGCTTTTGAAATTCTATGGACATTTAAGATCCAGTCTGACATAGTTCTTTGAAAGAGGATATTACTGGTTGCATTAAGCTACTAATTCATTATCATCACTAGACCCAAGTAAATCTGCTAGTCACTAAATACTGAAGTTTCCTATTTTTGTCAATGGCTTCAGTTACTGATTACCATTTTAGCACTATTCCCTGCTCACCACGTTTGAGCCTATTCTACATTTTCCTTTCAGAATGGTCGCGCCAGACTTTTTCATCCAGAGCCATTTTTAAAGCGTCTACTATCCTCACTATAGAATACGGCAACATTTCATTGGCAGTGAAATCAGTTAAGTGGCATATAGAATGCTTTAGTTCCCGTGAATAAAACGTGTTATGCCAACTTAAGTCATTGCTCTTTTTAAACACTAAAGTTGGATAAATTGTTTTGTAAGACAGTTTTGCCGCTATACATGTCTTCTCCCTTGGCTTCTTCTTGGAAAGCTTTTATTTCAGCTTTCACTGTGAGATCTTTGTCATTTTCACCACACGCTCCCGTCAAGGAAGGCTTTGGATCACTGCCATGATGCGTCTTTGCTGGACGCTTCTTTCAAGTGCTGTCAACACTTCTCTTAATTGCACGGTTTACGCATCAGGCTAGCAATGTGTTAACATTAGATGGCAACTATATTTAAGAAAAATATGTAAATTTTTATGCTTTCAAATACACATTCAGCCATGCATGTATAGATTTCAGAAAGAGCCAGCGAGAGAGCAAGAAAGAGAGGGGAGAGAGAAATCTGTGCATGTAAATGGAAGAGCTGAGGTGGAAATGGTTTGTGTTTGAATATCCAGTTTCTGGGCTAAGATGTATCACAGGTATATATATGTATAATTCTTATGTCTGTGCATGCATAGTGCCCTTCTAATGCTAGCAAATCTCAGTGAGCAGGAATCAGTAGATTGCCAATGATAGGACCTGGAACTTCAATGTCTTTAATTTTAAATGTTCATCTGTTTTCATTTATGGATATTGTGACACTCACTTTAAGAGGTGATCTGAGTTTGAATTCCTCACATTGCATTTGCATTTGACTTCTTATACTTATTGTCAGTTGGCCCTTGATTTCCAGTTTCTCTTTGAGCAGTAAAGTTCTTAGATGACATATATATATCTAGCTGGGTGATATGAGTGACTTATAGTCACCTCATAATCATCCTCAAATATAATTATAGGCCATTGCAGATTCATCTAAAAAAAAGTCACCTGTCAAAATGTCAGTTCTGAGCAATTTTTGTACTTTGCCCATTCTATCATAGAAGTGGCTTTTGCCTGCAAGTAACTTGTTCCTGAACTTGTGGTCTGTGTGACTACTGTAGCTTCATAAATCAAAATATCGTTATGGTCATACAAATGACTGTAATACAGGTATCTTAGAATTGCATTTTTGGTCTTGCTTAATCTGTTCCAACTCAAATCTCCTTAATTTTTGAGTCAAAAGGTAGTTTTTCATGTTAATAGCACCTCGGAATCTACTTGTGAACTTAAAGGCCAACTGTATCCTGTTGGTTTCTTATCAGGAAAAAATGTCTGCTATTTGAACTAAACCGACAGTTTTTGTTGATGAACCATAAGAAAGATTAAATTTTATCTTGCTCTTCAATTGTTCCTGAGGCTCTGTGTGACAGAATTTTATTTGTGTCAGTAAAGTTGACAGCCCTGATTCAGAGACCACAGGGAGATGAAATGTTGATTAAGAAGCATCACATTGACCATGGTTTAAGTGGGTAACAAATGAACTGAGAGGAAAGACCCTGGCTCTACGTTTGTCTATCCATGAACTCATTGTTAGCAAATATGCTTTGGATTTTCATCCTTTCACTTACTCGGTAATATCATTCATAATTGTGGCATTATCTCAGGGAAATTTTTATTTTTATCTAAGGCTTATTCAATTTTATTCCAGTTGTGTAGGCCCCAGGATATTGTTTCTTTTGGAAATAAAATTAGAAATATTGAGAATAATGAATATTTAAGAGAGAATGGGGAATAGGATAACTAAGAAAAAGAATTAAATAAGGAAGAGATGGATAGTGAGAAGTGTAATTGATTTAGAATATATTTTATCAAAAATTGCTTTTTAAGTGGCACTTTCTCTTGCTGTAGAAGACATTATTGAACAAAAAACAAGCTCAGTGCAATTCAATTTAAATTTATCACTCTATTATTTTAATATATTTACTCAGGGTTAACAACTCATTAAGCACCAAATTGCTTACTCTTAATGAGTCTCTGATGCTAAAATCGAGCTGGCTTAAATTTTACTGTAAAATAACAACAGTGTTATTGCATAAAAATGTAATAAAAATTAAGTAAATGCTATTGAATGGCTGTGAAGTGGAAAAAAGATTTGTGGCATGAAATATAACATATAGACATTTGGCTTGCAGAAACATGACTAATAGCTTTTACAACCAAAACATGATAGGCCTGCTTTCGTTTTGCTTAGTGGAGTCTATAAAACATGAAATCATGTGTATTTTATTTGTACATTACATTGTTTCTATAATAAGAGAGTTCTTGAATCTATTAAGAATATCAACATGTCAAATGCATTAGGTCCCACCAGACTGTAACTGCTGTCAAGGTTATGATGGCACTAGTCAATACTGGGTTGATTTTCAAAAATTAGCACTCTTTATGTTAGCCAGTTATTTCTGGAACATGCTTGAAGAGTATGTCACATGTACCCATAAACCAGTCAATCATCTTTAAGCATTATAGGGTATCCAAATTAGTTTTTTTCCCCTTCTCTATCACCAAGTTGTCCATAAAGCATTGGCCTCAAGTCTGCTTGCATATGCCCCACCAGGAAAACCATCTATCGTGAGAACCACCTATGCCCCTGGTACAGGAGCTCATTTCTCCCCAAGCCTGCAATCTTCCGTATGGCGGAGCAATGGTGAGTTTCCCACGGACGTGAAGTTGATGGCCTCTTTCTCAGCTCTATGCTGTAGAGTGTCACCTGGGCTAAGAAGTTCTGCTTGTGCCTCAGATTTTAAGATTTTCTCTTGAATTTTCATTGTTCTGTCACCTTTGCCTATAACCCATCTCACAAATCCTCCCTTCCCCTCCATCTTTCTAAGATCTCTTAGAGCCTTAGCTCCAACAAAACCTCCTTCCTTCTCTCCCATTATCAAACAAATTTCCTGTGCATATCAATAGAGTAAACAGATATGGTGGTAGCAGGGGAAGGACAAAGGACATTGAGCTAATATTTTCACTAACAGCATTGGACACTTGTACTGTCAACCGAGAAGGTCTTGTTATAAATTTATTCACATTGTCTACGGCTTTGGGCAACATTTAGATGAAAAATACTTATGAAATATATACTATTTATGTGTCTGGATATGAAACATACTATTCGTGTAACAAGATATGAAATTTAAAGGAATTCACATTTATTTCTTGTTTTTGCATTCTTTTGTTTGTTCTATGAAGGCTCATCATTCAATCACCATGTCTTCAGTGAAATCAACATTTAGGAATTATTGTTATCATTAATTCACTCTGATTCGAGCCATGGCCCTATATTTTATGCCTGTCAATCAACAACACTGTCTTGGGATTTTCTTAAATTGTTTAAAATACACATAAAAATATTTTCCATTCTGTCTTGGTCTACATCTTAACCAATATGTTCACCAAATCATAATTGCCAGAAAAATATAAAGTGAAGTTGAAGTCAAAAAAATCTGCACAGAAAAATTTGAAAAATTAACCTCTTTAATAGATTTTAAGATAGATGATTTATTAGTCTAAATTTGGGCATCAAATATAGCCTATATGCTAAGTTTAAGAAAACTGCAATTTTCATGTTTCTTTAATATATGTATTTATTATGAGTTTTTTATTTCTTTTTATTGAAACAGCTTTCTAGATGCTGAAATTATAACTCAATATTTTAAGAATTTAGTAATAATAGGGTTTCCATTTCTGCATGATGGATGTTCTTTAGTTTACTGTTCCTCTTGCTTCTGTATAAGTTAACTCTTTTTGTGCACAATCATTTTCATGATAGACCCAATTTTTTCCACGGTTTGCTTTGGTCTTAATTTTTGTTTATTGAGGTATAATTTACATGGAATGAAAAGCTCAGATCTTAAGTTTACGATTCAATGAGTTTTGACAAATATATGCAATTGTGGATTCCACATCCCTATAACAAGAGAGGGAACTTTTCAATCTCTTCTAATATCCTCTGAAAGTTCCCTCACACCCATCCCGATTCTCCTTTCCTCCAAGCAACCACTGAACTGATTTCTGTCACCATACTTTACATTTCTTATTCTAGAATTTCATAAAAATGGAAGCATATACTGTGTCCTTTTCTGTCTACCTTCTTTCACTCAGCCTAGTGTTTTTGATATTCAGTGCAGTGTTTTTTAATAATATACATACAATTGAGTCTCATAGACTTAAACAAATCAGAACTTCCTATGAAATTAGATGTTATGATTTGCTATGTACTGAATGATGAAGATGAATGATGTATTTAAGTGACTTTAAGGCCCTGAGATGGTTTTTGACTACTGTAGAAAATATTTTCCATCTTCTCTGTTTTTACATTCCTTAATTATTGTTTTGAAAGGTTAGTATTTCTAAAAAATTAATTCATGAACTTATTTATCCTAATTGTGGCCTCAGCACAAAGTTTGAGTCGCACATTCAATAAAAAAGACTTTTTCTTTGCAATGTAATGTGTTTATGTTCAACCTCCTGTATACTGATGAATCCTATAAACTTCTACTAATAGTTAATATCAACTAACAAATTAGTTACCCATTTTCCTCTTTCTTGTATATTCTTTGTAAATAATTTACTAACACTTTTTTTAAGACCTTCACTTTCTTAAGTAAGACAATGTAACTAAGATTTGACTATTTAGATAAAATCTTAAAGAGCTATTTAACTTGAAGTATAAGTCAAGCAGAGAGTTTATCATCTGTCAACAAACAATAAGTATTATTTTTTTCTCTGAACTGAAAAAACAAAGATAAGGCAAGAAGTTGAAGAATGCCTAGCCAACTAGCAGATGAAGCCCGGAAGTTTCCAGCTCTGGGTTTGATGAAAAATAATGACACATCTGATATTATTTAGAATCTAATTTGAAATATAAGTCATCATGTATTTCAACTTTCTGATATTTTTAAAGTGAAAATATATACTAAATACCTGTTTTCATTTCACTTATTTGATATTACATGCCTATCTTAGTATAAACATATGTTTTTGCAGTGAGATTTATTAGATAGATAGTTTATATCTTAATTCTTTTTTACATAGAATCATTGAAAAAAAATCTCGAACTCATTTTGAGATAACTGTCTCCCCTCACTACTGATTTCTTATGGTGTCAATTCAGTAAATGAGAAGAAACTATTATAATTATTCACCATCCTAAGAAAATAAAACTCTATGATTTATAAAATGGGAATATATAAAGGTATTTTAAAGTGTGTGTGTGTGTGAGTGTGTGTTAAAACGATAGCATTTTTTAAATCCACTTTGGGAAAACAAAACTAAAAAGGCAACAGCAGATATATTGTTTTTGATTGATTCAGTGCCACTTCAGAGTTAAACACATTTATTTATGTAGCAGAAATAATAACTTTCAGTTTGATGAATCTTTATTTAATGAAGACTCATTATAGTTTTTAGAAAATAAAATGTTAACATCTAATATTGATATGACTTCCTTAGTCTCTTTAGTACCGCAGGTGATTGGGACAGTTTCGATGGCCTGAATTATAAAATAGTAATGACCTCAGTTAGAACAAATAATTATTTTACTAGTACAGTTGCACTTACCTTTATAATAGATGTCCTCCCTCCTAAGATGCCATGTATAAATCCTTTCTTTAAAAAAACTTGAATCATCATTTGAATGTTTTAAGAGAACTCATTGCTTAGAGAAACCCTTTGAAGTTTTCTTTTATAATGCAAAAACCCATACAGACTTATCTGTCTTGTAAATTATATTGTATTCATATCAGTTTTGTTGAAAAGTGACACATTCATCTAAGTGTAAAAGTTTTAAAAACAGTATCTAAGTATATATGATATAGCTGTTATAGGACATAAATGCATTCATATTTTAGTGTTTCTCAGTCTAGAGAAGGTGAGAGGAGGGCAGTCAGAATCACTGGGAACTGAGTGTGTTTCAATTATATCCTTCCCTTGCTCTGATAAAAAGCAGTGCCACTGAGAGCCATTGAGACTAATCAGAGCATACCATATATTTGGAGGCAGAGAAAAAGGATGAAGAATTACAATTCAAGAGGTACTGCAGTCTTTCAAATAAATATATCATTTTGATTTCTACATCCTTTTAACTGAAGATGGTCCCTGAAATAAGTTATGCTCAAAAGTCATGTAAGCACCATCTATAGCCTATGAAGAAATTTCAGCATTTAGAGAATGGTGGCCTCTCTCTTTTGTTTTTTTTTTTGGCAATTGATACTCTGAATATCAAGTTCTCACCATTTTGTAGCTTCAAGGTATTCTGCCGTAGTAGAGAGAAGTCCAGGTCTTGAAGAAAGATGGCCTGACGGTCTGTGGGCGATAAGCTTAGGAAAGGTAACTGCAAGGGAGAGGAATTCAGACTCCAGCCCTGGGGGGTTTACATAACAGATAATGAAGGATGGCCTTAGAGCTCATCCCAGGCCTTGGGGCCTCTATTAGTGCAAGTCCATGCTTATCAGACAGGCATGGTTCCTTCTAGATACATTCTTCCAAGAGATAATGATGATTTTAGTGCTTTTTTTTTTCACATTAGATTATTTCAAGATTAATTGTATATAGACTTGTTCAACACTTTAAACAATTCTTGGTTCCACATAAATGATATAATTTTATGAATATTTCATCTGAAAACTAGTAGTTGTATATTAACGCTTGATTCTCTAGACCAGTATTTTCTCTAGACCAGTATTAAAAATAACTTCCAAATTTTTTTCAGTTGCAGAAATCATGGGTGGTATGCAGGTAGTCCCTTAGCTGGCACACGTTTGCCAGTGCCACTCTCTCACTATCCAACTAGCTGTAAGAGATTGGAATTGGAAGAACTTACAACCTAACCACAGTGCCTACCCTGTCCTGTTCATATTGTGAACAATCATCAAAAGATAAAAGATGAAATATATGGAAGATTATTATTATTTACAATAAATGCCTTCCAGTGTGTCTGCCTTGAGGATGTTGGAGTTAGCTTTCATTTTCATAGGTGCTCACTATGAACATCCTAGATGTGGCATGGGAAAAGCTTATATTTTCTGTTCTTCTAGAACTCTGCCATTCAATATAGTAGCCAGTAACATATGCAGCTATTAAGGAAATAAAATATGGCTAGTGTGAATGAGTACATAAATGTTAAGTTTCATTTAAGTATAATCAATTTAAATTTAAATTTTAAAATGAAAGCAGCGTCAAACATTTTCCATCAAACACAAATTTGTTGTTCTAACAGAGCTGTGTTTTACTGAAAGCATTGAAAATTTAGCATTTGAACTGCAACGGGGCTGTGAGTGTAAAATATACACTAAATTGTTAAGACTTAGTATTAAAAAAGATATAAATTATATCATTAACAATTTTATCTTAATTAGATGTTGAAATGGTAGTATTTTGAGTAGATTAGGTTATACAAAATATATTCTTATAGTTCATTTAACATATTTCTTTGTACTGTTTTTAAATGTGAATCCTGGAGAATTTATAATTGCATGTGTGGTTCACGTTATAGTTCTGTTGGACAGTGCTGAGCTAGAACATTTTGAAATGTGTGGCAATTATTCCTCTATGGCTTCATAAAGAAAACGTTAATCCAAGGCTGAAGATTGGTGTTTGAAAATCCGAGGACGGCGGTTTTCTTGATGGTCTGTGCAGTCAGGGAAAGGGCCTCTTTCCCAACATATGAGAGGAGCAATCTCGGGCTTGATTATCTTTTTTGGTCCATATGTCATTCTTTAATGTTTTCTCTTGTGCTTGTGATTCTGCTTTGCATGTAATACATCCTTTCCAGAAATAGGTTTAAGGATTGTTTCCCTCCCTTTCCTTTTCGATCCATAGAATATGCATTATGAGGAGAGGTGAGCTGATAGTTCAGAAAGGCCGAGAAGGATTCAGCTTGATCTAGTTAGGAAGATGCAAGTTTGAAGCCTTGTTCTTGCAGTTACCTGCTATGTGACCTTGGGGACACTGTTCAACTTTTCTCAATTTCAGTTGGTGTCATCTGAAAAAAATACCTAATAGGGAAGTTTTAGATATCAAAATCTATGAGACTTAAAAGATACAAGAAATGTGAAAATATCTTGTATATAGCAGGTCTTCAGATGAATTCTGAATGAAGACATCTCTAAGATTTAAATGTGTATCTTTACTTAGTGACCATAACTATCAGGAGGACACACATAGCAGTAGTTCTGACACACACACCCGCTTACCACACTGATCCTCTACCTGGTCCTCTTCTACCTGGGTCCCTCTTTCTACACCCTGTGCAATCTTCTAGTTCTTCCACTTCCACTTGCATTAAAATTAAATTACTACTTAGATTAGATCAAGAGATTGTCCCTGGTTGTGAGAAGAAAGAATACTTCAAGCTAGCACTAATCCCTTAACACACCATTATATTTAGGTACATTTTTTTCCTAGCAGGGAAATTATTTTTCAGCCTTCTCTGAAGTACTAAAAGTCCTTTGCCAACATCAGCCCAGTGCAAGTTAACCTGTTATGAGATTTGTTTTGTGCTTTGGAAATGCTTGTCAGACAAGTATTCAACACTGAGATGTGTGATTTACATTAGTTTGCATAAGAAAATGTCACTCGAGGGACAAATTTCTCTCTTTATTCCTTCTTACACAACAGAACAGACAAAGGTTTCAGTGGTTGCTTTTTAGCACATGAGTAATCACTTGGGATTCACAGAAAATATTAAATGCAGTGTCATTAGTCAAACCTTATTTCTCTTCTGCAGTTCTCTCTCATGTCCCATTTGTAGTATCATTGTTATCATCATCAAATGCAAACTTTTTTTCCCAGTTTGGGTGATTGGTCTCAGCCAGACACAATGTCTCTTTATCTTCCTGTCCCTTAGTGTCCTTTCATGTTTAGAGACAACTTGCTGAAAGTAGAGGTCAGCGTGACTCTTTGGCTTAGAAGACATAGCCCTTTCTGAGAACGTAGGTAACTGATTCATAGCTTCGGTCAGTTTCTTGGATGTATGAAAAAAAAATGACCAGGATGGTGTTTGGAGTCACTTTTCTATGAGTATGAATATATAGACAGAGGAAGGGATTGAACCAGGCTGATCAACCTCAAGGCATAAAGAGGAATGTTAAGATGCACTGTCATGTCAAAGGTTAAGCATTCCAAGGTGCCAATTGGAAGGCTCTTTATCCAAATCTTCTCCACCTACC
>NW_012150840.1:19266380-19267788 GCF_000956105.1 Propithecus coquereli
CCTGGCCAGAAGGGAAGATTTTTATGTAAACTCTGAATTCATTACCTGTATTTAAAATTTCTTTCATTTAAAACATTGATCAGGCTCAATAAAATATATCTGTAAGATATGACCCACGTACTGCAAAAATTCTGCCTCTGCATGGAAAGGAGAAAGAGAAGCATAGCAAACTCTCTTCATAACCCTGGTGTCATGCACACAGGATGAATAGCCCAGTTATGGGCTAACAATTTCACAGCAACCATGTGGTTATTATGTGTTGTATATATGAAATTATGTCATAATGAGCTAGCTCATAACAAGATTGTGCAGGCTGTAAAACTATTTTATAGCTCCAAGAGAGAGGTGCTCCTGAGTTCACTGACAGTTGTTATTGTTTCTTTCCATCTCGCTTATTTTTGAACTTGAAAAAAAAACGCTCACCCTGCTCTGCTCAATGCCAAGTTTTACAGTAGTGCATGGTGTTTCTTCATCTTATTTTCTTAAAATGACCTTTCCCATCTCTTCCCTTCAGTTATTTCTACCTGTTCCCACCTCTCTCCCAACAGTGTCCCCAATATGGAATGAATGTGCTAGAGGTGTTTGGCCAGTTCTTGGGGGGAGTTTTGCAGTTACTTGTCTACTCTCTCTGTAAGATGGGAATTTAAAAAGCTGAAGATTACCAAAAGATAAAGCTTACATTATTTAAACAAATATTGAAGAAAAGATTTAACCAGTTCCTCTAAGAACTGGAAGATACTTGAAAATTTGAGATAGGCCCATTTCCTGTAATTAAAAACAAACAAACCTACTTTTTCATAGATGATCTTATCCATTTGGCATCAACTACTATTTCTAAACCTTGAATGATTCCCAAATCTAACTTGTAACCAAATTTTTAACTACCTGCCAGATATTTTTGCTGGAATTGCCTGTTGACATTTTATTGTGGCTCAAGTCTGCTCATTCGCCTTCATTCCCTGTGCTGCTAACCCTCCCCTGTGTGGAGGCTGGGAACCTGGGGACATCCATCCTGATTCACCTCTCCCCTCCCAACCAGCCAACCAGAGGCCAAGCCCTACTTAACATCCGAAATGTATCTGGGATCCATTCCTCTTTCAGCCCTTCTATTTCTTACAAGAACTTTTACAGTAACTACTGAACTGCTACTCTTGCCTCTAAACTGTTGCTTCTCCACTCTATTATTCACAAATTCCCTGGAGTTATTTTCCTAAAAACAAAATGATAACTTTATTTCATTAAAAGCCTATTGGGATACTCCATCTGCCAGAGGGAAAGGGAGAAAGCAAGAACGTGCAAACTCAATCTTTATATTGTGGGATTCAACATCTAATGCATCTTTTAAGCTTCATCTGCTTCCTCCTCTCCTGAGCTCCAAGCTAGAACCAAACTAATCTTACTTCCCCTG
>NW_012150840.1:19267838-19350659 GCF_000956105.1 Propithecus coquereli
ATTTAGTTGTGGTGGCAGAGACGTGATCAGGGGTTTTATGTGTAACATCATCTTCAAACATTCAGGTCATAGTTGTCAGACAGCTTGCCATAAAGAACAACTTAGTCACATTTCCCGTCCAAGGCAGGAATATTCTCCTGGACATTCCCGACAGATCATCCATCTTGTGCTCCAATGACCGGGTCTCCTACTAGAGGTTAAGGTGAAGTTTTGGCTTTACTCAGTGGTATTCTATAAAAGAATCTGAGAATATCAACATCGTACTCTGATCATCAGGGATCCTAAGGGAGCTGATAATATAACAGAAAGGGTTTCCTGGGACCCCATTACTAATAGCTATAAAAGCTTCGTTATTCACAAAGCAGAGCTTTAGAAACAGTCTATACTTAGACATGAAGCCTAAGGAGAGTTTCCTCCACTCCCCTCAAAATCTATTTGTTAGCACCAGCAAGACTGGATGTGTCCAGTGGGATGTGAATTTGGGGGGAATTGGAGAAAACACTGAATTATGTGGAACCTGGAAGACAAAGAGCACATATGTCTGTGCTTTTGAAGGGCCTGGGCCTCCATCCAATAGCAAAGGGAGGGCAAATGAGTGGCTTCAGATTAGACCAGATTATCAAATCCTCCTTCCCTGATGAACAGCTCAGACATGGACGAGAAGAGCTGGACCTGAGATGGGAAGCACAGTCCAAGAATTCCCTCCTTTAAATCTTAGTATTTTCCAGGGCAGCCTCTTCCATGTTTGAACAGCTCCAATTCTCAGAAAATTCTTTCTTGAATTAATTGCTATTTGTCTCCTTCTATATTGCACTCCTGGAGCTTAACTACACTCTTAAAATAAACATGTAAATTCTAATCTTTCTTTCCCATGCAAACTATGTCTTTAAGATAATTACTCACTACCCAGCCCCCTTTTGAAAACTGGACCATCATTTTCCAACTTCCAATTTCTAAATCTAATTATAATAATTATTTAAAGATACCTAACACTGGTGCCACAATCGCATCTACAAGTCCTCTCAACATCTCAGGATGGCGCTCATTTGGGCCTAATGCTTGAATTCATTCAGGGATTCTAATTGCTCTATTATTCTCTCCTCCCCTATCTTGTGCTTATCTTCCCTGATAAGACTGTGTGGTTGTGATTCTTCAAGAGTAGAGATCATTTCTCTTGTGAGGAAAAATAAAGAGTAGCTAGTTCTACTTCCTCTGTCTCATCACACCTTCTGTTTTAAGTAATACTCCTAAACTGTCTATGTTATTGCTCCAGACAGATCATAAATGCTACACCCCAACCCAAAACAAAGCAAAGCAAAACCTTACTTCATGAATTATTACTGGCTTTGTGTGCAAGACTTGGTTGATCTGGGTCCTCATTTTACCTGATACTGTTTATGACAACAACAACATGAATAATAATTTAATAACAAGGCCAGGAGCAGTGGCTCACACCTGTAATTCCAGCCTGGACAACACAGCGAGACCCGTATCTACAAAAATAAGAAAAATTAGCTGGGTGTGGTGGTGCGTGCCTATAGTCCCAGCTACTCAGAGGCTGAAGCAGGAGGATCTCTTGAGCCCAGGAGTATGGGGCTGCAGTGAGCCATGATCGTGCCACTGCACTCCAGCCTGGGTGGCAGTGAGACCCTGTCTTAATAATAATAATATAACAACAAGAATCAATATTTATATAAAGCTCTGTTTTAAGCACTGTTCTGAGCACTTTACATATATTTACTCAGTTGACACTTACAATACTAACTTTAGGTGGCTATTATTAATATCTCAATTTTATTGATATGAAAACTGAAACTCCCAGAGAAGTTCGAGAAGTTCAATGATTGTGCATAGACACAGAACTAGAAGGTAATACAGCTGAGGCTTAAAGTTTAAATTCAGACAGTCTGGCTCCAGGGTTCATGATTTTTTACCAGGACACCATGCTGCTATGTCTACTTATAGGAGTATGTGCCCTTTTATGTTCTTTCCTGTTTTTGTGAACTTTATTTTATCTTTTTTTATCTTTTAAAACTCTGAGCTCCTTAGAGATTTTCCAATGTGGCCAGTCAAATTTATTTAGGTTCTCTGAATAGTCTCTGAATGGAAGAAAGTGTTTTTTTATCACTAAAACCCACATAAGTACTTTAGATGCACAAGGTTCAAGGTCAGAACCTGAAGGAGAAAGTATCACAGCATAAGTAACAATGTAAAAATTCAAAGGAAGATGAAAACCCAAAATATGCTAAGGTCAAATACTAGAATCTACAGGAACACTGTCCTGGTTAAGCAGCAAGAGAAAGGAAGGAGCATAAGGTGATTCGGCAGGGGAGAGATGTGAGACCAACAGAGTTAAATCAGCAAAGCTGGAAGATAAACTCTCCAGATTGAGTTATGAAGGAGAATGCCAGAGAGGGGGAAAGGTAGGCTAGAGATTCTCCTGGCAACTTTATAAACAGCGATACTAGCACCCAGGTCCTGGTTTCTAATGTAATTATCTAATAAAAGGGATCAGGGATCCCTGGAGAAATGGCTAAATCTCGGACAGGGCAGGGAATATACAAGATGATCCTGGAGCATCTGGTAAGAGAATAGAAAGTGAGAAAGACAATGAGAGGAAGGGAGAGAGGGATGGGGAAAGGAGGACAGAAGAAAGAAAGAAAGAAAGGAACAAAAGAACAAATGAAGGAAGGAAAAGAGGAAGGGAGGAAGGAAAGAAAGAAAGAGGGAGACCCCAGTGAATGAGATTAGGGTCTATTTCCCTCCTCGTACTTAACAGTCCTTTTTGTGAGGAGTTGGATTCTGTTTCTGTTTTTTGTCGCCTTGTTTCTGATGGCAGTCCAAGAACCTCCAAGCACTCTATATGATAGAGACACGCCTAGTCTTTATACCCTGCACTCTGATCCCACTTAACAAATATATCCTCCCATCTCTGTGCCTGACTGAGCCTTTCTGCAAGCTCCGTGCTGACCCTCTTTCTCCAGAGTGTGTACCGTTTGCTCTAGCGCACTGTACATCCAGTGCCCCTGCTAGGAGCAGACCAAGATGCCATATCTTGATGGTCTTCATTCTCAAGTAGTCATAGAGGTCACTTTCAGTTCATAACATTAAAGCAGGGCTTATACACTCATATGCCCACAGAGGCCATGTGAAATAAATGAGCCAGCTGGGCCGGAGGTCAGGAAAATAATAGTTCAGGCAAGACTGGCAGTAACTCTTGGCCTCTGTGTCAAACAGACAACAAGGAGAGGTGAAGACTGTGGCACCCTGGAGAACCCAGTCTGAAAGGGCAGCCCCTGCTCAGCTGCTGCCAGGCACTACCACTCACGGAAGCTAGACCAATCACACGAAATAGTCTTACTTTTAAAGACAAGCCAGAAGGAAAGTTTTTTTTTTTTTTTTTTGAGACAGAGTCTCACTCTTTTGCCTGGGCTAGAGTGAGTGCCGTGGCGTCAGCCTAGCTCACAACAACCTCAAACTCCTGGGCTCAAGTGATCCTACTGCCTCAGCCTCCCGAGTAGCTGGGACTACAGGCACACGCCACCATGCCCGGCTAATTTTTTCTATATATTTTTAGTTGTCCAGATAATTTCTTTCTATTTTTTAGTAGAGATGGGGTCTCACTCTTGCTCAGGCTGATCTCGAACTCCTGACCTTGAGCAATCCTCCAGCCTCGGCCTCCCAGAGAGCTAGGATTACAGGCGTGAGCCACCGTGCCTGGCCCACCCCTGTCTTTTGGCCTTTTAGACTTCTGTGCCTTTTTTCTATGCTGTTCCGTCTGCCTTGCCAGGTTCCCTGGCCTACCCTGGGTTGTCAAATACCTTGTCACACGATCCTTCCTCTGTGAAGCAAAATATTCGTTCCTTTCCCTGCATTCTTTAATATCTAGTTTATATAAGTCTCACGGTACTTGCTACAATCAGGCCTTGTTTTTGTCATTTCTTTTTCTTTACATTTTTCTCCTTTTGAAGGGAGGTTAGGACCCAAGTCTGCCTCATCTTTTGGTTTAACTAATACTTTGCACAGAGAAGGCTATCAATAAATGTTTGAAAAAAATCCAATTAAAAAATTAGTTGACAGTTTCTCTAATTAATGAAAATTTGGTGAAATCAAGGAAAAATGAATTGTCAGTCTTTGTGAGACATCTCTTTTCTTAGAGATGTTAGGATAGTCTGCCTTAGAGGAATGGAAGACAGGGAATGTAAATAAAAGTGGAAAATTCTTAGAACATTACTATCTTCTATCTCATTTTTTTTCTTTTGCTTTTTTCACACCCTCCAAAGTTAATTCAAAGAAAACCTTCTTAATAAGATGAAAGTGAGGTTTTGAATCCCACCCTAATCTAACCAGCTAAGCACATACCATTTGGTATAAGAAAATAAAAACCTACCATTGATTTTGTATCTCAGCACAGAGACTATTTCTTTAAAAACATCATTCAGGCCAGGCACAGTGGCTCATGTCTATAATCCTAGCACTCTGGGTGGCCAAGGCAGGAGGATTGCTTGAGCTCAGGCATTGGACATCAGACTGCGCAAGAGCGAGACCCTGTCTCTATTTAAAACAGAAAAATTAGCCGGGTGTTTTGGCAAGTGCCGGCGGTACCAGGTACTTGGGAGGCTGAGGCAGGAGGATCACTTGAGCCTAGGAGTTTGAGGTTGCAGTGAGCTATGATGATGCCACTGCACTCTACCTGGGGCAACAGAGCAAGACTCTGTCTCAAAAACAAATCATCCATTTATACTTAGTGTGAAGCTATGCAACCAATTTTTCCTTATGGTCATGGTGACAATTCAGCCTTTTTTGCTGAAATATCATGAATAAGCCATGGGGGAAGGAATGACCTATGCGTGTGCATGTTGGGAGGACTTTAGGTCATTGCTCTCTTTGTGTCACCGTGACATTAGCCTTGATAATCACACAGGGGCTCTGTCTTCACAGCAGCACCTGGGCCTATGTCAGGATGAGTTCTTTGATAACATTGTATTTTCATCAGAAATTTCAATAAGGTTATCTTTTTCTCAGGCGACATCCTGCATATTACGAAGTCCAGGAGAAGGAGTCCTAGGGTCCAGATAGGATTCTGCCTTGGGCTTATTTGACTCTACTTGGTCCTGTAGTCCTTACGTATTCTGTCGAAATACTGCTTAGCTTTGTCGGCCATCATTGGAATCACACCCTGGGTATGCCCAGCCTGCCATCCCTTATTGGCAGAGACAAATGGCCTTTTGTTACCCAAAGTGATGGATCAGAAGGTATGCGGGAGGATGTACACTATCCAGTTCTTGTTGGTTAATCATGCCAGGCTGATGAAGGGGCTTCATGAGTTCCCTAGTAGAAGGAGCCTGAACTTGAAGCTGCTTTGAAACAGTTCTTTGCTCTGGAATTAGCTAATGAAGCTCTCTTTGTTTGAGTACTGGAAAGCCTCCAAAACTCACTCAGGAGGGAAATTAACAAATGTCTTTTTGGTTACCTCCGGATAAATCTTCATGATGAAACGCACAGCCGTTCCACCTCTTCAGTCTTCTCCCTGCTTCTTTCCCAGTGGACACTCAATTACATGAATTCTGAATGAATGAATGAATGAATGAATGCATAAAGTGGGGAAACCCTAGTTCTTTGTTTAAATAAATAGAAATAAAGAAATGTTTGAAAGTTATGGCTAGTTAGAAGCAGCTGTGAGATTCACCATGTCAGCTAATATTCTAAATATTCCATATTTATGCAAACATTTGTGATTATTTAACAATGTTATTTATATACTATCTTATAACCACCAGCTGCTGGTCTTATCTGAACATGCAAAAGTGAAAACAGTGCACGTGTGGGTGTGTGTGTTTGTACTGTGTCACAATAAAATGTATCTACCTTTGGACTTAATAGTCAAAAACACTAGGAAGCTGTCGATGTAAGTAATGGAGACAATAGAACTCAGAGGACAACATTTACATACATTAAATGCTTGCAATTTTATTTTCTAATGTCATCGATATAAAATGTTAATTATATGAGCCAACTGTGAATAAATAGTCTTTTCAGATGGACATACTGAGGTTGTGACAAAGACAACCTTCCTCGTGGCCTACAATTCACTCTTCTAACACTTGGAAGAAATTAAAGAAATATTCAGCAATGTGTAGAATTTCAATCCCAGGGAGACAGGGTGAGAATGAACAGCTCCAGATGCGGTATTCTAGCTCTCTTGGCAAAGTGTAAAGGCACCGCTTCTTCCAGGGGAAGGAGGGAAATTCAGTGTTTGCCTGTAACATCTAAGTTTTCTCCTAGGAACACATCTTTTCTGATGGGAAAAAGGGATTTAGGTAATTCAAGCAGAGAGAATGAACATTTTCATGACCGAAAAGGAAATAGCTGTCTGAGCAACATATTTATGTTAATTCACAAATACTTTTTCATAGTAGATGAGGCTTTATGATCCTGTAAAACATTTTCCCCCATAGGATCACTCTGACTGTATTTTAGGGCTGTTGACATCTGATTTTATTGATAAATATCTCTGGATTTTTTTTCTTTTTGAGTTTTCTCCTTTCAACTCAGTGTTTGTGCTTTGTCTTGATATTTGCTATAAAATTACTGCTAGATTAAAGAATTCTAGAAACAGTGTGGTTCAGGATTTTGTATAACCAATATAATTATTCTGGAGGCAATGATGGTAGAGGGGAGAGTGTGAGAATTTGGTGACCTTTGGGTAAGCATAAAATATGTTTTATCTTTCCTTGTATTTTTCTAACGCTGTGAAATTTTAGGATTACATTTGAAGTGGTGACAAATGAGTAGTGGGATTGGTGGAGAGAGTCAGGGCTGGAGAACTTACAGAAGCTTGTGAGGGTATTGGAGATGGTGAATTGGTTTTTCTGACATTGCTACGCATTGCTCCCTGTCATCTTTTCCTTCTTCACTTAAAACAAACAAAAATATTTGGGCACAATGGTGCCAGCCTATAATTCCGGCTACTCAGGACACTGAAAAGGCAGGATAGCTTGAGACCAGGGGTTTGAAGCTATAATGGCTAAGATAATGCTTGTGAATTGCCACTGCACTCCAGCCTGGGCTGCAAAGCAAGATCCCTTCACAGAAAACAAAACAAACGAACAAACAAAAAGAAATCTTAAGTATAGGTGGGCTTCTCGTGCTCCTCCTTAGTTACCTTGTATCCCCATTTTTAGTGAGCATAAGCAGAGGGTTTATGTGGATTAGGAGTGGGAGGAAGCTGGTGCCCATGCATTTTTGCTGGTACTAGCTCAGTTGCTACCCTGCCTGGCAATGGCTGGTGTCCAGCCAGCCTGGGGCACCTCTATGTCATGGGGCAATATGTTAATGTATTGAAGTGCCAAGTAGAAATGGGACACAATTCCAAACACTTGTAAACTGGAAAACACCTGTTTTTACTTGTTCATTATTTTTTCTTCATATACTTTAAAAAAAATATATTTTATGTAAGAATGTCAGTGCATTAAAAAAAAAAAATGTTAATTTACGACCCATTTCCAACTTAGGCCTCCTATTTCCAGACCCCGTTCTAAGACCCCTGTGCTTCACAATGTTCTAAATAATTCAGCTCACAATGATCTTCCTCTCCTCTAGACCCATAATATTTATTGAGTCAATCCCTCAAAGAGTTCTAATGAATTATGATGAAAAGAAAATTGAACTGCAAATCAGAAGGCCTGGGTTTTAGTTTCTGATCTTTTTTTCATAGTATATTTAATCACACAATTAAACTCCTAGGTCTCCCACACTATGACTCAGTGTGGTGAGTTTATGTGAGAAAGTGTCCACTATATGATACTGGGCCCAAAAGAGCTACCAGTAATGATTGCTGTCCCAGGAATGTGCAAACGGGAAAACAATTATTGGCCCACACTCCAAACCAGAAGTGACTTATTCCACCAAAAGAGGTTGAGGACTCATTGCTACAGTCACAAAACCAGAATGTATATTCTTTCAGAGAAAACCCCGATGCAGAGCATGGGATTAGAGCCTTAGAACGGCATATCAGAATCTTCCAGGCCCTGTTTAGTATAAGTTTGTGGAAGAAATAAATTGACATGTTGGTTAGTGTCTACTTGGAGCCACTACTTTGATCATGGGCAGAGGAAAAGGCTAATATTTATAAGAAGAGGTTGAAGCAAGAAGAGGAATCCTACCACATGCAACTAGAAAAACAAAACAGAACAAATCAACTGTGGCTATACTAGTTAGAGATTATCATTATGTCTTTAATGAGGAGGAACAGAGAATTATAATTTAGCGAGCATCCCTTATTGATCCCTGTATTTCACTATTCAGAGTATTTGGTAAAATTTTTCCCTTCGCCCTGTGGATTTCATTAATTCACACAGTTATCAAATATTGATTGAAAATATACTGTATACCAGCTAGTTGTTAGCATTAAGAAACCAGGATAGAATAAGCCACCCATGGTATCTAACTTCATGGAGCTTGCTGCATAGAGAGAATTTATTAATAAACTTAAACTTAGGATACACAGTGTCACCTACAGTATAACAATGATGTAAATATGACCTACCTGTTAAAGATTCTGATACCAATAGAAAGGAAAAATCAAGAAAATAAAGAAAAAAACAAGGCATACAGCACACTTTAACAGTTTCTTTTTAAAGAAAACATTATTATCTGGGTTCATTACATATTGGAAAGTATTATAAAGCACTTAATAAACTTCAAGTGGTGGCATTAGGTAATTAAGATGAAAACTTGTTGCTATGATTATTTTAGTTTTATGTTTCTATTTAAAAATTTGCATGTTTATCGCCTTTTTCTGCAATTAAGTTGTAAAATCCTTAAGGGAAAGGAGGACCAAAGAGGAACTAACGTTTGTTGATCCCTTACTATGTGCCAGTGACGGCGCTAGTCTATGTTACTTCATTTAATTATGAAGCTGAGAAAGCATTTCTGATGTTCTCAGTATCCCCCACACTGTATAGTGTACGATTTCACATTTGTAGGTGCTTCATAAATATTTGTGTTGCTTGACTTAGCAATTTAAACTACTTCTAGATAGAACAAATGCAGTCTTCCCTAACAGACTCATGTCCTTCCTTACCAGGTAAAATAGCTCTGCCATCTTACCTTCCTTAAAAAGCAGGGCAAAGAAGTGGTTGTTTTTATACTAAATTCACTTGTGTAGTTGCTCAGTCATTTCTTAAAATCTTTGTGGAGCTAAAAACAAGTACAGTGCCCATTTATCCCTTATGTTGCAAGTTCTGGACTGACAGCTGCCGATGCCTGAAAATGGTGTAACCTCCCTGGTTGGATAGAGCAGTGTGCCAGCGGCGTGTGATGTAGTCCCTTCTAGACTATGGGGTATTCTAGACTATGGGTGGTCTATGGGGGTTTGTTGGATTGCTGCTTCTGGGGAAAGACCAGGTCACTTCATAATGGAATCACTCAATTTTTAGGAAATCAAATGTAGGATACAGATTCAATTAGTAATAACAATATATTTTTCTTTCTTATAAAAAGTGTAGGGGAAACAAGACCAATCGAAACACATTGGCAGGTCTTTGTGCTCAGTTGCTAAAGAGATAGGAGTAAAATATTGTAGAAAATGCATCTGATATACGTTAAGTTAGAAAGGTAAGGTAAAAATTGTTTATGACCTTTATATGAAAACTAGCCAAACTGGACACACATTGTTTAAAAAGATATGATGTAGATCAAATTATGTAGTGATTCAAACACATTAGAAGTTGAGGAGGACTAGCAGGCAAGACAGTGCCAGTCAGTACAGAGAAATTTTTATCTTTCAGAAAGCATTATTGCTCAGTGGTTTTAAGTTTTGGTTGTACATTCATACTACCTGCGTAGAATCCTGGCTTCACAAATTATTGTATGATATTGGGAAAGTTGCATTTACTTCATCTGTAAAATGGTAAATATCTGCAGATTAAATTCAAATATAGCTGGATCATCACATAGCATAATATATAGAATATATTAAGTGGTAAATAAATAATACTGTTATCATTTCTTTGACATCAATTTTTTTGATGATTAGGGGATTTTCAGTCTAGTTAACATATAGCAAATGGAGCTAGGCTGTGAAAAAAAATATGCTATGATAATAAATACCACTGAACTGTAGTAGTATTATTTGGGACTACATAAATCGACAGAGGCTACCAGAAACTAACATGAATCAATGGGAATGTCAATGTCTTATAAATTGTAAAGCCCAAGACACCTAAAGGTATTAGATTCTTTTTTCCCTTTTGCATTCCTTGTTGGTATCTCACCCTGCTACCATTATCCCCTGTATTTATGGCTTTTCACCTGATTCAGTAGTTGAACCAGAGTGTTGAACATTGCATGGGGATTCTTGGACTCTGAAGTGCCTGCCAGGCATACCTGGACAACATGCTCCAGGTGGACAAAGAATTATTTCAGGGACATCTCCCTTCTCTGCAGTACAGTGATCCTTGTTGGACAACTAGAAAATTGAGGAAAAAGGACAGCCAGCCGAATAGAGGCAAAGTGATGGAAAGGGAGGTAGGCTTTATGTAACAATGTAAAAGAAACTGCCAATTCCCATCAAAACCCTTTTTTTTTTCATATTAAAAAATCCCTGATTTTATTTACAATGATTCTGCACCCAGTTATTTAAAAGGTGAAAGATGTATACAATCTGAAGATAAACCGCAGTAGAGCATCCCGCTATTTAAAAAATAGAACAAAATAAAACAAAAGCTTTTCTACCTTTCCTAGCAGCTAAGTGGGTATATAACTAAAAGTTTGACAAGCAGCATGTATACAAAAGTGTTCAGTAGTACATATAGAAAGACTGCTTAAAAGGATCTCCCTCAGATGCGTGGGACACTCCTTGCCTTTCTTGTTGCCTGGACTACGGATATGATGGCTGGAACTGCAGAAGCCATATTGGGTCATAAGTTAACCTTAAGGATGGAAGTTATGACTAAGAATGGTACAATACAAGGATAAAAGATAAAAATAGAAGCATCTGGTTCTCACATGAAATTTCTATATCAGCCTTAAACTATAATGCTAGACATTTTTTAATGTGAAAGAGTAATCTTTTGTGGCATTTATGCCACATTATTTTATGTTATCATTGTTACACTGAGCACAATTTTTAATTAATATATACATAAGATTTTCTCAGGTCTAAAATCAATTGTTGTGCCTCCGAGAGGACAGAGCTGAATTCCAAGCTGCCTTCATGTCTATGGATGTTCTAAACATCACAAAGTACATTGTCAGCTGCTCAGATCCCGTCCTTGGTTATCCTTGTTTAGCCAAACCACTTATCAACTTCAAGTAGCAAAGAGATAAGTCACGTTATCCTTAGGATTAAGTTATTTTTTTATGAGTAATTGACAATAATTGTACCACTTGAATAGGTATTGCCCAAAGATCTTTTAAAATCCTGTATGGTCCCAAATCCCACCAAATCCTAAAAGAGACTAACCAACTGACTCAGTAACCAATGCTCACACACACTCACTTATTTCACTCAATATATGCTGAGTACATTTTGCCCACTGAGAGCTAGGCAGGTTCACAGTGTACAAAGATGAATCAGAAACTGTTCTAAGTCTTTCATTACAGTTTAGCACGAAAGACGCTAAACCAGGGCTTAAATATACTAAAGGGGATGGGGTGGGCAATAGCTGATGATGCCTCTACCATACCATAGTGCAGTTCATCTGGCACTACATTTAGTTGAAATCACTTTTTCCTGCAATACCAGTATCTTGATAGATAGATAGATAGATAGATAGACAGACAGATAGATAGACACCAATATCAAAAGGCCCATGCTCTATTTTCTAATACCAATTTGTGTCTAATTTTCTGACTACTAGCAAAGGTATTTGCTACAGTTTTAAAAACTTTAGAAGGCAGTGAATCCTCCACAATGACCACATTTGAAATCTGATAGACACAGAGTAAGCAGATAAGGGATGCTTCAAGGCAATTCTGCTCGGTGGTGGTTCTGTTGAGATAGGACACACTTATTCACACAAAGTATTTGAAATAAGAATTTCCTTCAAGGAGAAACACAAAGGGAATAGGAGGCCCGATGTTCGCTACATGCCTAAGAAGAACTTACTGTTCACTTATTTATAAATGTAAACAAAGCCCAATTAGTCTTTAGCCCAAGGAAGAGAGACACAAGAGAGGAAATGATCGTGGATGGCTTTCATGAATTTCGTTTCTCCACGTGAAGCATGGAAACTCATTTTCAGTATTGGATTTTGACTGTATTGTTCTCCTACCTAGAGGCTGACTCTGCAAAAGTCATTATCAGATGTTTGCAAGTACCATTTGATCTACTTCCGAATATAGATACCCTTTCTTCCCTCCTCTTCTCCCTCCTTGCTTTTCCCTCCATCTTATTACCCTGATTGCATGCAAAATTAATTATCAATCCTGTCACATCTTGCACTGCTAACAGTGGTCAGTATTGAATTATGGGGAATGTGAACGCAATTTTCAGCAGCCTAATTGCTTCTCCTGTACCCAGCGAAACGTTACATTAAATACCCACAGCAAGGCAAGTGGATTGTATTCAATTTACATAACAAACTGGTGCGATTTCATTGCCAGAATCCCTAGCATCTATGCATATGATTCCCAACTATTCTATCAGGCTGGTCTTGGATAAAGCAAATTCCTTCTTAAGCTACAGCTGCCTAGTGAGGTACTGATAATTTTGTGTCCACTTGCAGGCCAAAAAGAGAAAAACAGCAAGTGGTCCATGAGAGTAAGTGCATGTATTAAAACTAGATGAGGTCTTCTCGTTTGGAAGATGACTGACTGAATCCCACAATGCCTCATTCTATTCTAAGCAAGTAGGAGTGCAGGGACAAAAGGATCCCCAGGGCAGTCACAGTGTTGTACCTAAAGATTTCAAGAGATTAGCCCATAGTGACAGATGATGGATGTATTCCATGGACAATGACTGGGAGTTCCCACTCAATTGTCCCACTCAAGAGCTCAGAGACTATGTAGAAGGAAAGACAAATGTAAAAAAACAACAGTAATGTGCACTGTATCATGCCTCTATAGATGGATGTACCTTCAAGGTACCTAGGTAATTTAGAAGATATTGCAGTTGCAGGAGAAGAGGTCTAAGATAGTCACTAAAATCTTAACAGAGAAATGAACACTTGAGTTGGCTGATGAAGACTGAATAGGAATTCATTAGGCAGACATAGTAGAAAAGGGTGTTATAGGAAAAATGATAATGATAGTCACCTTTGATTGAAAGCTTAATTGTACTTGTCCTTGGAAGCACATTGTATGTATTAAAACATTTAGTCTTCCTAGCAATCTTATGAAGTGTTATCCTCATCTTAAGAATGAGGAAACTGAGGCACTGAGAGATTAAGTAACTACCCCAACATCACACAGCTAGTAAGTAACAGAGCAAGAATTCATTCCCAGCAGTAAGAAGTGGTAAAAGACGAGCAGGGATTTTGATCATTAATGGTCATCTAGGCCACACCAGGAAGTTTGGTGTTAATCAGTAGACAACAGGGAGCTACAGTAAAGAAGTGACAATGTTGAATTTGCATTTTAGAAATATTATGGTGGAAGCAGACAGAAGGATTGATTAAGAGGAAGCCAAAACTAGAGTTTCGGAGATGAGTTACACAGCTTTCGCAGCAATCCAGGCATGGGGCGATGGAAGAGAGGCTGAATCGTGGGAGCAACAGAAGAGAGGACGTGTGTGGGAAATATTTCAGGGGTACATTTGACACAAGTTGGTGCTAGATGAAAGCAACGGGTGGGAAGTAGAATCAGTGAATCTCCTCTTCTGACTGCCTTTCCAATCTCCAATCTCACCAAGTATCTTGAATAAGGAAGCAAGGAAGAGGGGTTGATGAAGAAAAAGAGGGAGAAAGGATAAGGGAGAACAGGCTCAGGAAGGGAGACTTACGAATTTGGTGTATTTACGTTAGGGACTTAGTAAGCTTGAGAGATATCTATGAATTGCCCGTGTATTTCATGGATTCAAATGTGGACCTGCCATTAAAATTCACAGACCTATATAGCAGTCCAGGGCAGGAGATCAGAGAGTTCACTGTTTGAATAATCCAATTCCTTTGTTTTATAGAGGAGGAAAATAAGGTTTAGAGAGATTGGAGTGACTTGTCTCAGATCACTTAGCCAGTTTGTTACACAGCCAAATCCACACCTTCCATTTCCATTTGCTTTGGACCATGACACCCCTAAGTTGTAGCCAATTTCCTCCTCCCTGGAAATTAGAATCCTTAAACACCAAGTTTTGATCTAATATGCCTGACAGTCCTTGTAGGGGACACTGTGGTGCACTGCCCAGGTCCCTCCCACCCAATCCTAGGACCCACATACTCCCCCAGCTGCAGGAAGAGTGTTGGTGTCTGATTGGTCTCAACTGGGTCCTCTCTGGGAATTGCTCTCTGGTAAAGGAAGTTGTCTGTCTCAAGGTTATGCTAAAATGAAAAATAAAACAAAAACTTTGTATAGAGGGTGTTGGTGGCCATGGGGAGAATGCCTATAGAATAAATTCACAGAAGCAGAATTACTGGTTCAGTGGTTTTAATGAATTTCTACATGTTTGACATCTATTCCCAAATGGCTTTTCAAAAGTGTGCATCAGTATACCCATAGAAATATGCAATAGGGTTAATTTCACTACTTCTCTCACCAGCTTTTTAGAAGCTAATTCATTTTGCATTCCCAAATTCCTATAAGCTTCAGGAGAGCAGTCAAGAAAGAATACCAACTTTTGAAGCATTAAGAGCATATATTTGAGACATTATATCTTCTGCAGTCAATGGCAAATGTTAAGAATAGAGAACATGCTTTACCTGACCAATAGTGGAGAAAGAGACCCACATTCAGCGTTTTACTTAAAATATCCTCAGTAAAAAGCAATGAATTCCCACTTCACTCTGTGATGGGTCTTTCCCTAATTAGAATATAACTAAAACCAGTTGTGACTGAGGAAGGGATGTAGGAAGAGACTATTAGATAAAAGTAAAAAACAAGGTTGTCAGAGTTACTTTAATCAACCTACGCTTTACCAACTACAAAGTCAGAAAATAACATCACCAAGGTTTTCTGGAATTTGAGAGCTGGATACTATAAAATGCTGATGGTATTACTATTATTATTACTACTATTATTATCTTTTAATTTTGAATTCAGAGATAGTAGATAAATAGCAGCAACAGAAGATGCTTATGAAGATTTGGTGAAATTACATTCCCTTGTCTCAGGAAGAGAAAAAAACCTTACTGCTTTATCTACTGTTTACCTGGGTTTTTAATATTGAAGACTTTTTTTGTAGTCTCTGAGTTTTAAAGATTAATTCTGTGAATAATGAGATGAGACTCTTGTTTGCCAGTAATACTTCTGACCATAGATTCTTTGTGATGTTGGAACCTGAAACTGCCCAAAGAAATTAACTACTAATTGTTAGTTGTGCCTATATTGAACTCTTCCTTTACGGCATGCACCCTCTTTGGGGACCACCTGAAAGTACTGGCGATCAGAATATATGTCTTCTTACATGATTTTTTACTCAGTATTACACAGAACACAAGATTCATAAAAATGAATCAACCAACAAATATTTATTCTTCTACTATATGTCAGATGGTTGTGGAGGTTTTTAAAAGATACTAAATACAGTAACAATTCTTGTCCTCAAAGACCTCCCAATCTACTGAGAATGTAGGTGCCATATATACGAAAACATAAATGTCTTTATAAAGTGTTTCTTAATCATAAGTACCTATTTGAATGATCTATGGATTTTAAAAAGTTACTGACAGAAATTCTGTTCACTAGTCCTGACATGGTACCCATTTGTATTTTGCAAAAGCTTTACAAGTGATTTGGATGTGTACCTCTGAAGGGAATTACTATCTTTGAAATTTATGGGAGGCAGGGCCTACTTCCACCTGGAGGTCTTCACAAAGAATGAATAGAACTCGGATAAGCCAAGAGGGAATGGGAATATTTATGAGACAGAATTAATGATGAAAGAAATCAGAAAGCATAGGGAGTGTCAAGAGGATGATGTTTATGGCTAAAGCGAAAGGGTTATATAGTGATGGTAATAAAGCTTTAGTATAATAAGCATTGAAATTTTTGAATAAATGTGAATTTAAAACATTGAATTCAATAAGGAGATTTGGAGTGTTGGAGAATTTCAATGCCAAGGATTAGTCTTTCTGAAATGATAAAGGTGCTTTGAGTAGAGAAATGACTTCATGGGAAAATATGTAAGGACATGAGCAAAGATGGATGAGAATAGAGAAGGCACGGAGATGAGCTGATTAGGATGCTACTACTTTGACGTTGAGATGATAGAGAAACCGTCAAGTAGAGATACCTGGTAGGCAGGTGGACATAGAATTGGAGTCCAAGACCAAGGAAGAGGTAGAGGAAGAGATTTTAGAGAACTTCTCATGGAGGAAATAACTGAAGTCTTAAGAATGAATGAGATCTGAAGGGAATAGGATGTGTAGTCACAAAAGTTGCAGCATAACACTCTGGGGGAAGGTCTACATTTAGGAGGTAGGAGGAGAAAGTAAAGACACAGTAAGAGAAATAAAGAAGTAACTAAAGAAGAAAAAAGTCCAGAAAAGTGGAATCCAAGGGAAGAGAGCATTTCTGGAGCCAACAAGGGATCGACACTCTCAAAATACCAGAGAAACCAGTAAAACAAGTAACATTAGGACTAGTTTTCTCATCTGTGCAATAAAAATAATTATTATGAAGTACTTCTGTAGATCAAATGAAATGATGACTATTAATCAGTTAGCACAAGGCCAGGTACAAGGAAAGAATTTAACCAAAAGCATCTGCTATTGTAAATATAATAATTACTAAACTGCACCCACCCATGCTGGGCACTTTCACATTTGAGTAAAATGCAAACCTCAGTTTCAAAGATATCAGTGTCAATACAAAGATAAAGATTTAGATAGATAAATACCATTCTGTGGTATTGTTTTTATAAGAAAGATGCATACACAGTAGAAAGAGGTATGAGGAGGAAAAAAGTGAATACTTTGAGTCCTTTGCCAGACATAAATGATAGGGTTAGCCATACATATTAAGTTTTACTCTCAGACTTACAAAATTTGCTAAGCCAGTTGATAGAATAATGAATCTGTGTGATTGTTATGTTCCTTGATTTGAAGCAGCTGGGACAGACTCTTGGGAGGGACCAGCCGGAATTCAGACGTTATGTTTTACTTCTATGCACAGACCTTTTACTTACTTTCTTTGTCATAGTTAAATCAGAATAGCTTTGAACAATGAGCATTTTCTGTAGCCTGAGCAGCAGTTGATCTTTAGACCCAACTTACGAGTTAGGAAAAGCAATAAATTATTTATAGCATGACAAAAATAGGATTTGGTTGAATCCAACAGCTTTCTCAGTTATACTGCTTGCTACTTAAGTAATGGATCATTTCACACTTGGCTGAATCCAGGTTTTTTTGAACTTTTCTGCTCAAAGTATGATTCTCTGACCCACAGCATGGCTATTGCATGGACACTTGTTTCAAATGCAAAATCCCAGGCTCCACTCCAGACCTACCAAATCAAGATGTGCATTTTGGCAAGAACTTTAGGGGCACCGTGTGCAGATTGAGAGGCGCTGGGCTAGAATACTGAATGAGGGCTGAGGAAGATGACCACATCTTCCATGCTGTCCCAGTGTACTACTGGGTGATGTCAGAACATCACACAGGGATCTTGGATTATGGTTTAGCTCATTGTTCCTACAGAGGAGGCCACAGTTAGCATAGGGTACTCTGCTTTTCTCATCTAAGACATGTGACATGGGTTTATACAAATGAATGTTTCTGAACTATTCATGTTAGAGGTAGAAGTAATTATTTTGTCACTGTGAAGTGTTTCTAGACTTGGAAGCCAATAAAACCTGAAGAGTCTTTCAGAACTATTGGCTAAGAACTTCATAGATGTTTTATATTAATATAAACTAACTGCGTGGCATTAGGCATTTTTTTTTTTTTTTTTTTTTTTTTTTGAGACAGAATCTCACTCTTGCCCTGGCTAGAGTGAGGGCCATGGTGTTAGCCTAGCTCATAGCAACCTTAAACTCCTGGGCTCAGGTGATCTTCCTGCCTCAGCCTCCCGAGTAGCTGGGACTACAGGCATGCGCCACCATACCTGGCTAATTTTTTCTCTATATTTTTAGTTGTCCAGATAATTTATTTCTATTTTTTTTAGTAGAGACGGGGTCTCGCTCTTGCTCAGGCTGGTCTTGAACTCCTGAGCTCAAACAATCCGCCTGCCTCGGCCTCCCAGAGTGCTAGGATTACAGGCGTGAGCCACCGTGCCCGGTCAGGCATTAGGCATTTTAACCTCTCTAAGCTTTGGTCTTCTCCACAGAATGCAGATAATTGTTGTAGCTGTATGACAGAGTTGCTGGGAGGTTAGATGAGTGAGGGTGTGTAAAGCAATTAGCATAATATCTGGGACCTAGTAAGGTCTCAATTAATATTATTTGTCAATTATTATTTAGTTTAGTATTATTGCTATTGAGTATTATCTGATCTCTTATACAAGAGGAGTGAAATGAGAGACTTCTGAATATTTTGGGAGAAATCTAACAATTTTAAGTGATGTTGGCAAATCACTTCTATTTCTGATACTATGGTATTAGAAATCCAGGTGGTAGTTAGGGATTTATTTTCATAGTCTCTATTCTGTGGCCAGTAAAACTACTTATTCCTTTTCTCCCTGCTACATTAGAGTTAAAGATCTGGAATGCATCCACGCTTTCCTAAGGAAATGCCATCAGCTCCCCATCTCCACACTGCGCAAATGTCCTTTACAGCTGCAGAAGCAGGTTTGCGCAGATGAGCACAGCAGCGCACAAACACATGTTTACCCTCCTCTGCCACAATTTGTCTTACTCTACATTTTCTAGGAACACATTTTCAGATGGAAATGCCTTTATTCCATTTATATTTAGTCAATTATCTGGTTTAGTTTCTGTTTTTACAATCTAATTAAATTCAGCACATCAGCTCTGTTTAAGGCATAGCAGCTGGAGAGACTTAGTTTATCTAAGAGAAAAAGGACAAGTTGGTACAGGGTCTTCCCATTTTGTGTGACTACATATTAACCAGTTGAATATGAGCATGGTATGGTATTCTGGCCCTAGTATTAAATTCTTCTATTAAGTCATCATAGCCAAAATGAAATACCTGACTATAACCCTACATATTTTCCAGGAAAATACAAGTAATCACTTTTAAAGCAATGCCAACTTGTCCTTTTTACAGAGTTCATTCAGAATATTTAATTCTGAACTACTGGCCTGTCATCCATTAACTTCTATTTCTAACTTCTTTGACTCCCTCAATGAGATTAGAAGAAACTCTTAATTTGTTTCCTCTAAATTTTTTGTATATTCTAGAAACCATGAAAGGAATCCTAAGCCTTTTTCTCATATTTTTCCTTAAATTGCAGACTTCTAGAGCATTTCAGTTTTACCGATTGTAATTCCTTACCATTTTTCTTCCACCAACATTGTGAGTCTTTTCTCCATTATCTGGAAAGGTCCTCATGGGAGACTCTATACCTCCCCTGTGGATGATTTCACATAGATGCCTAAACTCCCATCATGGCCACTGCTCACTTATTAAAGATAAGGATTGTGTTTTGTTAACACACGACCAACAAGCAATGATTGCTTTCTTTCTGGCTGCAGAACAGGTAATATTGCAGATGTTACCTTCCCCTCATTGGCTGAGCCACGGATAAAGATTAAAAATTCAAAAAATTAGCAAAGAGTCACATTATTGTCCCTTCACAGGAAGCTTTAGAAATACATGGCCTAAATTGTTTATTCTAAGCCAAATGTCAGTTCCATTGTTAAGGCATCAATGTGACATCTTTTCAGCAGTTCACAGGAAGACCAAAGAGTGATAAAAGAAAATGTTTCTATTTGTAATTTTTCTACTAACTCATGGTATAGATCAGATTTTTATTGTACATATTTAAGGTGTACAACATGTCTCCATACATATATACATGGTAAAATTACTATTAATACTATGGTCAAGAATATCAACTTATCCATGATCTTACATAGTTATCATTTTTGTTATTGTAATAGCACCTAAAATCTACATTCATAGCACATTTCCATTATATAATCCAATCTTATTAACTATAGTCATCATGCTGTACCTTAGATCCCTAGACTTATTCATCCTGTATAACTGTAACTTAAACTCCTTCAACCTACATCTGTCCATCTCCCCTCCCCCATCCTTGGTAACCACCTTTCTACTCTGTGTTTCTATGTATTTAACTTTTTATTAGATTCCATATATAAAAGTGAGATCATGCAGGATTTGTCTTTCTGTGTCTGGCTTATTTCACCTAGCATAATATCCTCCAGATTCATCCATGTTCTTGCAAATGGCATCATCTCCTTCTTTTTAAGTCTGAATAATATTCCATTATATGTAATATGTACGTATACTATAATTTGTTTATTCATTCAATTATCAATGGATTCTTGGCTATTGTGCTATAAACATGGGAGTGCAGATGTCACTGAGAAGTACTGATTGCATCTCCTTTGGGTATATACCCAGAAGAGGGATTGCCGAATGATATGGTAGTTCTATTTTTAATTTTTTGAGGAACATCCATACTGCTTTATATAATGGCTGCACCAATTTATATTCCCACCAACAGTGTACAGGGGTTCCCTGAACTTCACTTTATATTCCATTTCCAAAATGGGATGGGAATATATGGAATAAAATACTATTAAATGCCGTTTACTCTTCATATCCTAAATAGTTCCCCAAGGAAATCTTTCTTAAGTTACCTTTACTACTGTGTGGACCTGAACATGTTTCTTTATTCCCAACTGTACTATGTATCCAGTTTCACAGACACAGCATCTGTAAACAACGCTGCTGTGTTACACCGGAGTGTAGCAATTAAGAACTTAGGCTTTGCATCTTTCCAGCTTTGCAGACTTGGGCTGGTAACTAAGCCTCTTTGACTCATAGTTTCTTTATCTAGAAAATAGAGACAATAATAATATGTGTCTCATAGGACTGTTGTAAGGATTAAATAAATTATAATTAGAAAATTGATGTGAAATACCAAATATAATTACTGGCCTTCATAGGTAGGAAGTAAATAGTTATTTTCATTACTTATTAGTTTACATGGCTGTCTCAATATATTACAAGCTTTTAGAGGGCAAGACTTATATAGTAGGCTGTGGACGCCATGGCTCACACCTGTAATCCTAGCGCTCTGGGAGGCCAAGGCTGTAGGATTGCTTGAACTCAAGAGTTCAAGACCAATCTGAACAAAAGCGAGACCCTGTTTCAACTAAAACTAGAAAAATTAGCCGAGCATCATAGCAGGCACTTGTAATCCCAGCTACTCGGGAGACTGAGGCAAGAGAATCACTTGAGCCCAGGAGCTTGAGGTTGCAGTGACCTATGATGATGCCACTGCACTCTAGCCAGGGAAACAGACCAAGACTCCATCTGAAACAAACAAACAAATAAAAAGACTTAGATTGTAGTCCATTTTTATGTCTCTATAATGTAGCACTTCACTTAGTAGTTAAATAGTGAAGGAATTAATGTACAAGTGAATAATTATCTCAAGTATATAATTTGTCAAAGAAAAATTTCCAGATAGATTTTTTTCCCCCTTGGGTAGTGTTTTTTAAAATGGTCTTAGTGCCAACACCACAAGAGCCAGAACTAGATGTGCAAAGCAGTCTGGGACCTGGATCCTCCTCTCCAGCTGCCAGGCAGTAGCTCCTGGAACCAGCATGGGTCTCAGTCATACACCATCATTCATTGGTCCTTGTCTTAATAGTCATTTTCCTATGTTTTCCACTGAAATAACACCCATGCTCAATTTCCTAATGCTCCATGTGGTTTTAAATTTTCTCCCCATTTTCAAGAAGAGAAACAGAAATGTGGCAAACCTCTACACAAACCTACATTTTTTTTTGCATCCTTAGATCAAAAAACTCTATTATTCAGATAAACAGGTTGCAAAATTTTTAATGTTGACCACCAGAATTGAAATATGACATTTGCTTTTATTGATCCATTGGTTATTTGTGGCAGAAGTTAAACTTCACCCAGTTTGATTTCTTTATGCCTTCCCATCTCTTTGTGAACTAGCCACTTCCCTGGAGGCTTTATACTTTCAACTTTCTCAGCACTCTTAGCCCTGGTTATATTGCTTCCTTCCAAGGTTCCAGATTATTCAGATAGAGTACTATTCCCATACCAATTGTGTTTAAGGATTATTAATTTACATCTAAATAAATAGAGAAAAGGGAATTGATGCAAAATGGTATAAAGATAAGATTAACATGTTGGACTGGACAATGGTCAGATCATCTAGATTTTATAGGTAGCTTTCTGATCAGAGATCCTGGGTTGCGGGGGGAACAAATAGGAAGAATGATGGTCTTGCCTGAATCCCGCATCAAGAAGACAGGTAAAATAACGACACATGGCTTAGTTATAAACACTTCATCTTTGGTGACTGTAAGTGCTTTAGTTTTTAAGATGGCAAGTCATGACTCTCCATAGCCTCTTCCTGAGATGGATTTCTGAGCAGTTGGATATTGATAGAAATACAGGGCTTGCTGAACATTAGATGATGTCTGTGGAAATTCTGGCTAAAGATCTTCCAGATCACCAGATAATGCCACCTCAGCAATATTATCAATAACCAGTTGCCCACTAAGAGCCAGAGGGGGTGGTACATTGGCTGAAACCTCACCATGGGCATCTGTGCTATTCTGGATGGTTGTACCTCTGCTTATCTTTTCTTCTCTTTGGTTTCACTTGGATCCTCAGCTATTGAGTTCTACCTTGGTGCATTCCCATCTCATTGCAGAAGAAGAATAGGACTGGGCATCTAAGGCATCTGTCTCTGAATGCAGAACAGCTTGGAAAATGATAACCTTTTTTATTATTAGCTTGATGGGTTTATGGATTTATATTATCTGCCATTAAATAGCCATCACAGTCTTCATTCATCTTTATATCAACCCAATAATTTACTCAGAGAATAAATATTCTGTGACATTGGATATAGTTATTAACCTCACAGAGCTTCATCTTTAAAGTTTGAGTGGTAGGAACTAACTCGTCAGGTTGTTAGAGAACTAAATGAAATACCCTGTCTAAATGAGATACCATATATGAAGCTTATAGGTGTCTAAACATAGAAGGTGCTCAAGAAATGGTAGCTGAAAAAAAACGTTTCTTACATTTTTTGATAGCATATGGAATCACAATTTTCAGTGCAAGTCATGTCTGTATACGTGCAGTATTATTAGTAGCATTTTGAAATTCCATTGTAGGCTTTAAAAACATCTGAGGAATTGGATTTTGTCTTCCTTCTATGTTAGAAAATAAAAGTGAAAGAAGATTAAAAAGAAAACAAGAAAAGTAGGATTTCTTTTAATAGATCCATTAATAGAGAAGAAAATAAGCACTGAGATTTCTTTGAAATAAAACATAATGGAAAGTTTATAAGCAAATTTTTGAAATAGGCATGTTTTTTATCTATAAGAGGACAGTTTAGAGATTTTAAAAAGTAGCAAGGGTCTCATTTTTTATATAATCAATCAAAAATTATGAACTGACTTTTATGACTCTCTCTCTCTGATAGTTTGCATTTGTGGCACAGAGAAATTCTTGCCTTTTAAGGTTTGACTCTGAGGATTTTTGCTAGGTACAGGTTAAGACCTGTATTTTTTTCTCATAACAGTTTCTGTGATATTTTTAGAAGTAACCACTTTCTTTCAAATATGTCCATTCTATTGGTCTTTGTAGTATCTTTATCTCTAGGTGAGGTCTGTATTCCACCAATTCGAAGGCTCTTCTGATTTGGTTTAGCAGGTGGTTTGCAGAATATGGGGCTTTGACTAGGACCAAGTCCTTTGCAGTTCAGACATAACTTGTACAGGTGACAAGAGATGTTGGAAATGAAGAGGGGGATTATGTTCTGCAGCCCTTTTAGATGCTCAGGAATACTTTGGCAGAGCGAAGACTTCAGCTTAGAGAATGCTGGCAGTAACAGATAATGCATGGTTCCTGTAACACAGGCAAGGGTTAGGTCAAAGATCTAGAACTGCGGTCCCCAAGCCCCGGGCTGTGGATTGGTACTGGTCCACAGCCTGTTAAGAACTGGGCTGCAGATCTCTACCCTCCCAGCCCCCCAATTCTTGGAAAAATAGTCTTCCATTAGGAAATGGGTTGGTGTGGGGCGGGGAGGTGCACAGCAGGAGGTGAGCAGCAGGTGAAGGAAGCTTCATCTCTATTTGCAGCCCATTCCCCATGGCTTGCATCACCACCTGAGCTCCACGCCCCCTGCACCCCCATCCAGGGAAAAATCATCTTCCATGAAACTAGTGCCCAGTGAGAGAAACACTGGGGACTGCTGGTCTAGAAGGAAGACTTAGCAGCACAGAGTATCTCCAATCCCAGGAAAAAATCCAATAGACATGTTCTGTGAAACCTCAAAAACCTGCAATAGATGAAAGTAGAAGCATTTCCCAGAATTAATTAGGTTTTGAATAATCTCCTCATAGGAGAGTGAGTTCCCTAACACCAGATATACTGAAGAAAATGGAAAGGCAACTGCTTTTCAGAGTTGTTGAAGGAATTCACCCATAAGATATGTTTTGACTTTGAAAACTGCTAAGTGCTTCTCTGTCTTGGAGATTCAGTGGTTACTCACATTAGATCCATTTCACTACCTTATTTCCACTGGGCAGTTCTTTTCTGATGCACCAATACAGTTTTTCCTCTTTGGAATTTATGAGAAGTAATAGAAGTATGGAGCATTTAAAGGTGATGGCTAATTAGTATATTATTCTCAGAGAAATGTATGCAGATAAATTCTAAAAATGATCAAAACTGCATTAGGGGTTTTATTTATTTTAGAGTCAGTTTTATTTCTTCTACTTGGTTGCTGGCAGGGAGGTAGGGAGGAGGGAGAAAGAGAAACCATATTGAAATCCTGAAAGAAAAGAAAAGAAGCAATAAATTGAATATAGATTGAATTTTTGAAAATAAATGTAACAGTGTGCTGGGTTGTTATGGTCATTTATAATGCTCATCTTCTCTTACACCTGAATGACTTTCTGCTGGATTTGAAACACCTCCCTCAAGAGCATCATCACACGACTGTTAGAAATCCTAATATGCTACAATTTTACTACCCTTCTTCTTGGAGAGTTTGCAGAGCCCTGGTTAATTAATGTTGAACCTTTTAGGGTATCTATGAATCTTGGCAGAGGTGGTTGGGGACTAGAATTTAATTAAAGGCACAAGCTATATGGGGACTGTGAAGTCTCAGATTGCAGAAGGGAGACAGTCATTGCAGGCAGGATGCTAGTAGTGGGTAAGCAGGGTGGCAAAGTGTGCGAGGACTGAAGGAAGATGACATACAAAGGTCTTAACAGGGAAAAAGAAAAACAAAGAGAGCAGCATGCTACAGCTGAGCTTTTTCAAAGGCATAGTCACAGAGAATGGATACTTTGTGAGTGAGTGTGCACCGTGTGTGTGTGTGTGTGTGTGTGTGTGTGTGTGTGTGTGTGTGTGCATATTAGCTGGAAGGTAGCAGCCCTTTCCCCTGATAAAAATTTGATGATGGCAGCAACAAAACCTAAACAGAGAATAATTAAAGAGCAAGGGGGTGGCTAATGAAATGAAAATAACTTTAAAAGGATGAAAAGAAATTGTTGTTAACACACCATGTGGTTAACCTATGAACCTAGCTGCTGTGGCAACATAATAACACAGAGTCAGCTCCTGCAATGCAAATAAGCTACTTCCTGGGTAGAAATGGGGCTCTTTGGAAAAAGATTAACTTTTCTGTCCATAGGGTCATTATTTAGCCTCCTGGAACAATAATTTGACAAATGCTGCCATTGTGGCCCGAGTGAATGCTGCTGGTTTCTATTAGAAGGGCAGGTGCTGCAAAACCATCAGGAAAAACATTCTTGCACTTTTCCCCCCCACCTCAGCATAAGGACAACTTTGAGCATGCTCATTTTTGAGAGCTCCAGCCGTGGAAAGAAAGCTCTAAGGTTTGGTAAACTGTGACTCCCACAGAGCAGAATAGGCCTGGTTCAGAAAACATTTCTCCAAGGGGCTGCTGCTTACCAGCTTTGCCCACAATGGGTTTTGGAATCTTCACTGTTCTTGTCATTTTGGTCCTGATTCAAATAAAAATTAAAAGAGTTTCATCTATCTGAGACGTGAGTTAGTTGAGGTCTGATGGACATTTATTTACATATCAAAATACACATAGTGAGTTGCAGTTAATTCTTCCTTATTGAGAACTAGTAAGCATCTAAGCCAGGTAGGGAGGGCCAAGGGAATATTTGCAGTTCTGGCTGTGTAAGGATTCCTGTTCCTTTGTCTCCTTGTTGTATATGTCATCCACTGATTCTTTTCTAAGCTCCAGGCCATTCTAAAGGAAAATATTCCTTCCGTAAATAAACAGTTTAGATCAAAGGCAAAAGAATCTCCATCTTTCTGTTTACAATTCTTGCTCAGTGTTCAAATCTTATATTCAGAGTTCTCAATACTTGTCTCTTCCTATTGTATTTCCTAATACCTTTGTACAGATGCATTTCGATCTGGAGATGCTTGAATTTAAAGAGAGTAACTCTCATTTGGTACATGCTCTGCATAATACTTCTGCTTGAGCTGTCTTTTTGCTCTAGACTGCAGTGGTAGGAAAGATTTTTTTTATATATTCTGGCTTTTGCCAAGGAAAGAACAACCTTTGTACAACGCACTAACTAAAAACTTCTGCTTTACTGTGTTAAAATCATCCATTCACTCATTTATGCATTTACTGAATGCCTACTATGTTTCAGAAAGGGATCTAAAAGGGGAACAACTAAGACGAGATCCTTGTACTCATGTATGTCAAATTCCAGTGAGAGGAGGCAGGTAATACTCAAATTGGTAAATTATAGTCAATTGCCATTAGCAATGAGTGCTAGAGTAGAAGGGAACAGAACAAGGGCAGGAGGTACTTTGAAGACGGTAGTTGGAGAAGGCCGCTGGGAGGAGGCAACATCACACCTGAAATCCGAGAGATAAGAAGGAGCCAGTGATAACAGACCTGGAAGAAGAGAATTCAGGACTGTGGGAACGGAAGGATCCCAGGTAGAAACTAGAAGGTCATTGTGGCCAGAGCAGAGTGAGGAATGTGAAGCCAGGAGGGCAGTAGAGGCTGGCTCCCAAAGTCAGTCTCTGCTGACTCACAACAGTCATTGACAATCTCATCCATTTTCTACAAACCCCACTTCATAGTAAAAAAAAGAAAATTACATCTCTATCTTTGCCTAAGACCTTTATTAAACAACAACAATAAAAATAATAAATTTATTGAGTTTATTCTATGTTCTGGTCATGATGATAAGTATTTTACATACATTATCTCATTTAATCCTCACATTAGTGCTAAAAAGTAGTGATAAAATCAAGATTCTTTTTTAAAAAATTAACTAATTTTTCAAGATTTACCACAGCTAGTAAGCTGCAAAACCTGGATCAATCCTACATTGGCTTGTTTCCAAAGCCATAGATTTACTTTTAAAGTATATAACTTTTGTAGCACCAACATTACACTCTTACCATGTGCCAGACACTAAACTAGATATTTTACACATACTACCTTAACATACAAAAGAATCCTATGCAGTAGACGTTATCACCATCATTTTGCAAGTAAGAGAACCAAGAAATAGAACATTCAAAGGATTGGTTCAAGGCCAAATAATAGTAATTGACACTGTTGGGATTCAGAATAAGGTCTTTCTGAGTCTAAAGTCCATTCCATTAAACACTACATGCACCTGCCTTGCATGTCATTGGTGGCTCAGTATGAAACCTAGGTCGAGGTTTCAGGAGAGCTAACTTGATAAAGATAAGTTACAGGGACAGGATTTAAACCATGCTTTGTTTTACCTATATAATTTCATGTTCCCAGTCACGTAAAACCTTATCCATTTCTTTTTTCCCTATCAAATACAGACTTCTTTAGGAGCTGTTCCTTGATAATTTCCAACCCAGTAAGATCTAATCATCAGGTGAGCCTCCATGGCACTTGTATCACTCTACTTTGGTTCTAGTCCTTTTTGTACATACTTCATTGATTCTTTCTACTCACCTCCTATGGATGTTCCCACTCACCGAGAAATAGAGTGGTATCTCCCTCAATGATGCAGCCTATGCAACACCAAGCTGCTTAATGTGCCACACACAATAGGTGCTCAATAAATACTATACTTAACGAAGTAAGCCCATGTTTTAGGAAGTATGGGAAATACCTATCCTTGCTATTCTACTCTTGGATTCAAGAATTTGAGATGATTTGGTAGGAGAGAGGAGTGCCACAAAGGAATATCGTTAACTTTGTTAATGAGACATATAATGAGACTGTCTTTTGAGATGGGAGAAAACAACAGCAGCAAGAGACGGATGGCAAGAGAATGGTTCTGATGTCTGCCAGCTGATGTTTCCCTTGTCTCCAGAGAAAGACGGAATCAAAAATCTTTTCTCGTTTCTTGAGATGAACCAACTGACCATGGTTTTAATTTCTACTAATTGAGTTTTGACTACTGCAGCTTTACAAATTCACCTGGGCCAAATCGGGCCACTCTAGGATGGCACATGCCCCAGGAAGTTCTGCCATATGAACCTCTTAGCACTTTGTACTGTATCTAGTCTCACTTCTGATGTACTAGCATGCCACATGCCGCACACACAAAATCAATCCAAATTAAAAAAAAGAAAAAAAGATCTTAGGCTGCCCTTGCCACCACTGTTATCCTGACAAAAGAGTCCTATTCCAATGGGACATGAGCCCTTCCTCACAAAATGATTTTTACACAGAAATAGCTGTGATTGGGGGAATATACAAAGTAAAAAATACTCTGCTCCAATCCAGAGAATAAAAATAGTGTGGTTAGCCTATCAATCCTACTGGCTGACTCACTGTTGCTTACTGCATCCTGTTATCTATCTCTGTGGTCCCCAATCTCCAGGCTTTTGACTGGTACCAGTCTGCGTCTGTGGCCTGTTAGGGACTGGGCCACAGAACTCCACCAAGTGAGCAAAGTTTCATCTGTATTTATAGCCACTCCCCATCCCCATCACTCACATCACTGCCTGAGCTCCACTTCCCTCCCCACCCTGCTGCCATCCATGGAAAAATTATCTTCCATGAACCTGGTCCCTGGGGCCAAAAATGTTGGAGACAGCTGATATGTTGTCTATGGTTGGATAGTAGCAAAAGACAGATGTTAGTCCAGGAAACATGACAGAAAGACAGAGACAGAGACAGAGACAGAGGTTGTATTATACTTGCAACCTCTTCAGTTTGCTTTTTGACAGTTTGCATTAGGGAAAAAGCATCACATTGACACAAGGGTTTACTTAGATCCAAGTGAAAATAATGTTCTTAAAATTCATTCTCTCTTTTGATGAAGGCAGTCTTTTTGTTTTTTGATACCGTGTTGATTTTGGGGAAACATGCCTGAAAATAGGCCAGTTTCTGCAAAGCAAGAAATTCAGAACTCACAGAAATGTGAAAGTTGCTTGATTGTGCCCATTATAAATAAAGGGAATGGAGGCTCAAAATGATTAAGGAACATGTTCACAGTCATTCTACCAGGGAGCTCTATCTTCTTCAGGTCGCTCCTGAAACATCTGGCTCCAATAGCCATGCTTCCTCTATTGTTGTCTATACATCTCTCAAAGCCAAACTTAAGAGCACTGGTTTCACATTAAACAAAAGAAGAGGAACCCATTGACCAACTTCTCCCCATACCTTATGTCCCTACTCTCCCCAACCTCTGGTAAAACCACTATTCTACTCCCTACTTCTATGAGATCAACTTTTTTAGATTTCACATATGAGTGAGAACATGCAGTATTTGTCCGTCTATGCTTGGCTTATTTCACTTAACATAATGTCCTCTAGGTTCATCCATGTTGTTGCAAATGAAGCTCTGGTGTTCTATTGCACAATAGGGTTACTACAGTTAACAATAATGTACTGTGTAATTCGAAATAGCTAGAAGAGGGAGGATCTGGAATGTTCTCACCACAAAAAAATGACAAGTCTTGGAGATGATGGATATGCTAATTACCCAGATTCGATCATCACATAATATATACATGTATCTTAGCATCACACTGTACCCCATAAATATGTACATTATGTGCCAGTTAAAAACAAAATAAAACTTAAAAGAAGAGGAAAACATGAGCTAAAAAGGAAATCAAGCACACAAAAACACTAGCTGAGTTAGAAGATTGTATGCTTCTTGATCAGACTTCAATGGTGGGAACATCAAACTTCAACTGTTGCCTGAATCCCCAGACATGGAAGGCAAGAGGAATAGACTTAAGGGTAAAGAGTCATCTAGAAGTCAAAAGGGGGTTCACCTAATGTATTAGCTTCCTAACAAAGTATCACAAATTGGGTGGCTTAAAACAACAACATGTGTTGTCTCGTGGTTCTAGATGCTGGAAATCCAAAATAAAGACAAGGCCAGGCTTCCTGTGATGACCCCTGTATAATCCTTCCTTGCCTCTTCAAAGCCTCTGGTGTTTGCTGTCAATCCTGATGTTCCTTGGCTTGCAACTCTATCACTCTAATCCCTGCCTCTGTCATCACATGGCATTCTCCCTGTGTGCTTTTCTTCACATAGTATTTCCTTTTTCCTATAGGAACACCAATCATGTTGGATTAGGCTGTATACTAATGACCTCATCTTAATTTGATTATATCTATAAAGATCCTATTTCCAAATAAGGTCACATTTGCAGGCGAAATTAGGATTTCAACATATCTTTTGGGGGGATATAATTCAACCCGTAATTCCAAGTTATAACTGTACATCTTTTGAGTGTTGGTAGGACTATGCCCCTGGTCACAAAAATACATTGTCACCAATATGCTGAGGTCTGGGGGAAAACTCAGGGATTTAATTTTTCTGACACATGGCCCTTGGATCCTTTTTTTTTCCTGTCACATTACACTCTGGCTGTCATTGTTACTTCCCCATAAGCTGTGATAATTTTTGTGTCACACAAAATGTGTGGGTTGGCCTCTGATGAAGTGAAGTCTGGGTTCTTGTTCTTCCAGGCAGTTAACCCAGGGCACAAAGACAGAGACCCAAGCTCCTTCTCTGAGATTATTTTTTGATTATATATCCAGAGAGCAGAAACATCACAGATATGGGACTTGTTATAGAAATCACGGTGAGTATATCCTAAGGGAAGCATGATCTCGGTTCAGATATTACTAAGTGAAAAATGCTGGAGAGTGTTGCATCCACCCTGTCCTCTAACCGTCACTACAGAGGCAGAAAGGAGGAGCCCATAGGTGGATGCAACAATACCCCAAGATCCTAGGCTCCTCTGCAAAAGGGGCACAGATGATCATTTGGAAAGGACATTTGAGGACCTCTGACCTGTCCTCTTCATTTCTCTGGTGAGGAGACAAAAGCTCAGAAAGGATAAATAACTCGACTAAGCTACTTATTGGAAGGTGGGCTGATCAAGATGTGGCACCTAAATAAGACTGTGCAGCCAGCTGACACCCCTTTGAGTGATAAAGCATTGAGTCTTTTGTTTTGTTTTAATGGTGTACAAGTCACAGTGGCTCAGGGATTAAGAGTGGATCCAGAGAGCCTGGGTTTGGATCCTGGTACCTCCACTCACAAGCTGTGCGATCTGGGGCAAGTCAGGTAACCTCTTCTTACCTCTGTTTCATTGTCTATAAAATGAGTGTAATAATAATAGTATCTACCTCATAGACTTGACGTGCAGATCAAATTCATACTACATTAAAAGTATTAATACTTACAATATTGCCTTACACAGACCACATGTTAAAGAAGGGTTGATATTATTATTATTATTATTGTTGACATCCTTGACTTCATAATCAGGGTGTCCTGAACACACCGTGTCCAGGGCTGGAAGCCCCACCACGTTATGAAGACACGGTCACTTCCCATAAGCCTTGGCATATTCAAGATGGTGTTAGCAGGCGTGGAGGGAGGCCAGCAAGGTGGGCACAGGCAAAGCATGTAGCCTACAGTCTGAATATAGCAGTATCTGGACAGAGACTGTGTATTATAGTCACTGCGCAGTGCAGAAGTAGAATCCTACCGAAGGCATCCCCAGACTTGGTGGAGGTCCCCGGCAGCTCCAGAGAAAAGGATCCTGGAGAGATTGAGAAGGCAAGATGAAGATTTGTCAGTTCGTCCTGGTCTGGTTGGAGTCCCTGACCCCAGAGCCAAATCATGAAGGTTATTTTGCTGTAATGTTGGGACCGATGGAAGATATAGAAAGTTTACTTTTATGTTATATACATCCATGCCTCTACCTTGGTTTTTCTCCTCTTTTATCTGTATTATCAGTGTGTTTGTCATCTACACTTGTTCTCTGACCCCCTCCTTTCCAATCAGTGGTTTCTAACATGCTGCAAGTCTGGAAACCAGATAACCATGCATGTTAGGTGTGTGTGTAAATCAAAGTCTATGCTACTTCACACTCTTTTTTTGTTTCCCTTAACGTGGTTGTCTTTAAATAGAGTAAAAATTCAAACCACAATTTATAAAATTTAAGTTCAAATTTGAGTTCTTTTTTTAGTTGTTAGGTGGTCTCTTTTGAGTCTCTTCACTTCTTCAGATAAATCCCAAAAACCATTTGATGGATGAGGAAACTTACGCTCAGTAATGTCTATTTAGAAAAGAGAAGAACCGAAATTGAAAATCCAGTCCTCTTCCACTCTAACACCCATGTTTTTTCTGCTTTATAACACCCTTCTCAAGTATGGGGAGTGATTAAGGAAAGATATAGGCATTTTCAATATATAGGTGTTTATATGTTTCCAATAATGAATCTTGTTATAAAAGCACCCTTGTACACCTCACTGTATTTTTCATGCAGTCGTCTCAGTCACTGCCACCATCTAGATTTCCTCAAGGGACCACATATCTATTGATGACTCTTAAAATCACTGTTGTGCAAGGTGAGTGCACAAGGAACAAGATGGTAGAGCTCGGGTTGGGGAACAGACTTTGAGCACTGAACAGCAGGCAGCATTGCTGTTGGCAGAGGAATGGAGAAGGCACTGTGGCTTACCCATGCCATCGTGGCAAAAAATAGCACAGAAACAGCTGGTGAGCTGTCAGAATGATCTTAAGGAGGAAATGTGAAATGTCTCTGCTTGGTACATTAATCGAAAGTTATTTGGACAGAACTGAATTGCCAGGGGAGGAACAACAAGGTGGTAAACTCACCCTTCCCTGCCCTTTCACTTCCCTGGAATTTGGTTCTAAGTCGCTGACCTCCTTCACAAACACACTCCCCCATTTGCACACTGCCCCCGCCCCCGCCAGCTGACCCACACCCAGAGATATGTGTGCACACACCCAAAGAGACAGCAGCAGAAGAAAAGCATCTGAACTGCTTACAGATATTTCATCAAGACAAAATTTAAAGAGACATTGGACAGATTAGCAATTAGAACTTTTTTTAGAAGAGAGATCTTTGTGAACAGTGGTGGTTGAGTGCTAATGTGGCTTTGGTTTTTTTCATGGATTAAATTTTGTGTCTCGATTAAATTTTTTTTAACTAGCATTAAAACTTTGTGATAATCAATGAATTCAGTGAAGGGATAAAGGGGAGAAATTCAGACAAGGAAAGGACACATAAATGAGAATGTCAATCTTGACTGGTATATGAACCTATTTCTGCTGTTGGAGAAGAAACAAATTGAGGGCCAACCTCTTGCATCAGATTTCAAAGTGGCTTTCTGCTAGGAACAGTTTGAGTAACCTGAAGTAGCTGAGGTCATGAATATTTTTACGAGTGGCTGAGGAAAGAACATTTGCAGCCAGGGAATCAGGTGTTGTTTTTTTGGGTACGACCTTGAATAGAGGCTGCTACCTTTGGCTTCCATTTCAGATAATAAATCCCTCCCCACCACCCCATCTCAAGGAAAGACAAATTAATAAAGTGCTTCAGAGACTTCCCAATAAGTAGTTTATGCAGCAATTGGACATTTAGAGTGGCACAGTTACCCATACAGGAATATTATTCAGGCTATTTATTTTGTTGCCAGTATAATTCTTTGGAGTAAAAAGCAAAGAGTGATAATTTGTCCAACAGTTGGAAGAAAAAGAAATGGAGGGAGAATTTACATAAGCCAAGGAGTCTAAAGCAATTTTATAAAACACAGAATTGATTTTTCCTTGGAGTTTGACATAAACTGCAATATTTCCAGTTGTGGGATCGAATTGTTTGCTTTTAATGATATCATAGGAGCATTCTGCAAATTGTTAGGGAGCATTGCTTATATATGGATTTAAGTGAATGCGGTTGTTTTGGTATAGCTATTTTCAATAATGCTATGGCATTTTTGATATTATCTTTTGAATTCATGCAAAAATATATATCTATATTGAGAGTTAATATCTTTTTCTAAACTAGCAATGAGTAGTCTTCCCATTCCTGATGTCCAACTTGCCCACTAGTAAGAAATACTTTTGAACCCCAATATGCAAACCATCTTGATGCTACTGCTCATTTTTCTTAAATCCTGAAGATCTGACCTTTTTATTTTTATGTTGATTACCAATAGGGTCATTGCAAGGTCCTTTATGCAGTACCCAAAGTATCTCCATGTAGAAAGTATCTCCATGCTCCTATAAAGAAAACAAGTTTTAAGCCTTGCTATGGAATTGAATTCCCTGAAAAAATACACACTCTTCAAAAGCTCCATCTTGGCTTCAGTTCAAACATGGGAAGCTTTTCAGTGACTGTTGTTCTACTTGATATGGTCTATTTATTCTTAAGTGAGGCAGAGTACAAACTCTATTACCTGATGTAAAGGAAACAGGAGTAATTCTGACCACTAATTTAATAACAGCAAAGAGGCTGAGGGGCTCAAATGGAAAGGACACTTCCATGCCCATGACATTTCAGAAAGACACTACCATTGGCTTTAAGGTAAGAGAAGTGGTTCTGCTGGTGGTTAAGGGAAGGTGAAAAAGCATTTAAGTTTCCTTCTACATCATCAGTGGCTGTTTAGGATGGATTGTAATACCCACATTTTTCAAGTTCTAAGCTTAAATTAGCTAACAAAGAAAGGATATAACTTGGCACTTTCTTCTTTAATATATGTGTAGCAAAAAGTTGTATGGCCATTTTATTTCATTTGGGTCACAGATTCAGAAGGTTATTACCAATTAGAAAAATTTTTAGTCTTCTGTTTCGTAAAACTAGGTACATTAGTCAGTCATTATCTAATAAGGCCACATAACAAACTACACCAAAATCCAGTGGCTTACCCTAGCAAATATTTATTCCCATGTTTACAGGCCTGCAAGTTGACTGAAGTTTGGATTATCTCAGTTGGATTCAGCATGTTGGCTCTGCTTTGGGCTGCAGGTCAGCTAGCATTGGTTCCATGCATGTTTTTTCTGGGGCTCAAGCTGCAGGAGCAGTGGCTATCCAGGGCTTATTCTTTCATGGTGCATCTTTACAGCACAAAAAGACAATCGAGTCATGGGAACATGTTTAAAGTCTCTCTTGACATCACAACTACTATCATTCCATTGTTCAATACAGGTCATATTGACAAGTCGCCATCATAACATCGGAAAGTTTGATCTTCTCACATTGGGAGACAACTGAAAAGTTATGTGACATTCAGTGGAAGGAAGAATTGGGACAATAACTCAACTTACCATTGAGCAGCCCCAGTTACCTCCATGGTTATATTCAATGACAAGGTATAGGCTCTTCCAGGTGGATAAGGTGTTAGAAGTCATCTGGTTTAACCTCCCTCCAAATGCAGGAATTCCTTCCACAGCAGTCCAGACAGATGCACCTTCAGCAGCTGCTTGTGTTTTCCCAGTTGTTCTTCCATGATTCTACAAGGCAGTCTGTTTCATTGCAGGAAAATTCTAACAGAGAAAAAAGTCTATTATTATTCAAAATCTGTCTCCTTATATTAATATATCCTCCCCACTCCTTGGAAGTCTGTACACAGAAACGAAGGTTAATATGTACTCCTTTCTTTATGGGATAGCTCTTCGTGATGACAGCTATTACTTCTTCAAAGTCTTTGCTTTTCTACTTTCTCTAATCATTCCTCAGATGACATAAAAGTATTTGCAGAAGTTTCACCATTCTTATCACATTACTATGGACAAATTAAAGCCTATTGATGACTTTATTAAAGCAGGATATTTATTAGAAAGCAGGATGCTCTGCTCGTTGCCTGGCTCCTGCAGAGCAGAGAGAGACCATTCCTGTCTCCAGTAGCAACACTCTTCTATTAAACCATCAATAGTTTACATGAAGGTTTTTATAGAGATCCTATCCTACATATAGATCCCACTGAACTCCTGGTCATGTGGTACCTCCAGGTCTTCTTCCCAAATTCCATTTTGGCCAAGTCATCCCAGTCATACACTAATGCAGTTGTGCCTTTCACTTAAAAGAATCTATATTTATCTTAATCAAATTTCATTGAGTTTTATTCTGTTTCCCCAGTCTGGCCATAGCATTTGTATTCTGACATTCAATGTATCACCTCCCTATATTTGATATCAGTGGATTTGTAATCATACCTCTTTTACTTCATCCAATGTTGACCAGGTAGGTTAAGAACATAGTCCTGCAGTTGGCCCTGCAAGATCTACACATCTCTTCAGTGTGCCATCTATAAATCCTCCGAATGTGTAAGTGTTCCCATTTTTCTCCATGGTAGCCTCAGATATATCACTAAAGACCCATCTGATGCTTTGTTGTAATTTTTATACCCTGTCCACATCATTCTCCTGATCTTCCTATTTGGTAAATATTAATATATTCTCAAGAAGATGAGATTAATTTGACGTGACTGTTCTTTATGAAGCTGTACTAGCTCATTGCATCTCCTCTTAGTTTCTAAAACCCGGAGGTCACAAAGTCAAATGCTCATAAAGGCAAGACAGGTCATAAATGTTTAGATTGGAAGCTGGGTTTAAGTCATTTTGTGAACAGAAATATGTATCCTTTTAGGATAAAACTCTGCCAACAGGATGCAATACCTCTGTTAGCTAATTTCACCTGCCATTTTATGATCTATCTTCTAAAACAGTTTCCTTGTCTGTTATTAATGTAAACTTACATCCTTCCCCATTTTGAAAATGAAAACCATATTGGTACGCCGCCTGTCACAGATTTGGTAGGGACTAATGAAGGCCCTCATTCAGTCCCAACTCAATAAATCCCCTCCAGGATGTCTCTAAGAAATGATCTAATAGATTTTTTTAAAACATATATCAAATTATGGTGCTCTCACCACATCACAGTGCGGCTGCTACTATATTCCTCCTTCCTTTCTGTCTCAGAGGAAGAATTTGCTTGTACCCTTCCACAATTGAGTCTACCTGGGCCCTTGGCTTCCTGCCCTTTTGTCTCTTCTGGGATCTCATGCCATCTGTTACCTCATCTCTATTTTATCTGTTATATTTCCTCTCCTTTGCCTCTTCCCCATCTGCTCATCACATGCTCAAATATATGTAAAATATATTTTTTGTCATTTTACTCACTGACTTTCCAATACCAACTAAAGAGAGTTTATATTCCTTAATATATGATTTGGCCTTAACCTACCTTTTTTATCTAGAAAAACTCATTTCTCTCTAGTGTAGACACTATACTCTGGCCAAACTCATCCACTGAGCAGACTTCATGTTCCTTTTAATCATTGTTATTGCCGTACTTAAATGCTATTTCCTCAACCTTGTTTTCGCTCCCTCCATTTGTCAAAATCCCAGAGTTCCTTCATGACCTAGTCTCTGAGTCATCTCTTTCATGAATCCGTCCCAGCTCTCCCTAGCAGAATAACCATTTCTACTGAAATCCCATTGAATTTTATTTGTCTCCATTATTGCCTTTGCTACTTTTTATTTTTTAGTACTTATTTTTTTATCCATGTCTTATATACTCAATTATAAACTTATTGAATACCTGCATCATGTCCTATCCATCTTTACATCTTTAGGATCTGGCACAATTCTTTACACCTAATATATTCCCAATAAATGTCCATTGATTGATAGAATAATTAATTCTGAGAGTCATTAATAATGATCAGTCTAAGTATTTATCCAGATCATACCCAACTTTCTATATTTTTGGAGAAGACCCTTCAGATAAACCAAATTCTCCCCATGTCAAACAACAGAAATGAGCCTTTATTTTTCATCTGGTATGGAATGGATACTTGACTGGGTTTCCTTCATAAATATTATATATGCACTATTCTTTTTTTATCTCCACAAAAATTCTGTTTGGCAAGCATTTTTGTTTGCTTGTTTAGATAAAGAAACAGAGACTAAAAAAGTTTAAATAAAAAAAAATTACCTATTTTAGAGCTGGAAAGCCATGTCTGCATTTGGAAGTCCCCTGGGGGAGAAGGGTTGGGGATGCATATGATGCAGAGAGCAGAGAACTGGCTAAAAAGATGCCTGGGTCTATTTTTGGCTGTGCCTTTGATTCATTATGTGACTTAGGAAAGTTTGTCTTAAGCTTTTCCATTGATTTGTAAAACTGAGATTCATATACAACTGTGCAAAAAGTGTGTCCCTTTACTTACCTCCCTCCAAGAGATTAATGAGATGATATCCAAGGAGCACTTTGATTTTCTCTGATAAAAGAAATGGATAAGTATGAAGTGAAGCATTTCCTGCTTCTATTGAAGGTTTTAAAGAGGGTGAAAACAGCCTTTTAAAAAATATCAAAGTAAAAGCTAGAGGAAGGAATAGCCTTGTACATTTAAAATCAAGTCAACAATTATTGTGGAACACCTAATGATCTTCTGATAAGTGTCTTGTGCACTACAATTTACCAGGTACTTTTACATATATTATCTCATTTGATCCTTATTACTACCCTGTGTATATAGGCTGGACAGTTTTATTACCATTTTTAAAATAAGAAAACTAATACTCAGGCCAAATGATTTGTTCACAGCTACTGGACTCAGATATAAAACAGTCCCAGGGTTAAACCCATTTTTCCTAGATTCCAAATCCAAGTTCAGGTATCTTGCATTTGTGTGGTTTTACTGACATTATAGCATGCAGATTGGACCATCTCCTCTGTATCCATCCACATTCAGTCATGTTCAGGTTAAGTTTAAATCCCATTTCTGTTATAAAGCCTCCCCTTACCATTCTAACCTAAAGGCAGTTCTCCTTCTTCCATATTTTGTATTGTCCTTAAACATATTGTTCTGGGGAGGCCGTTACAGTAAGTTGGATTCCCTGTGCTCTGTTCTTTAAAACAAGCCCTGGGAATTTAGCCCGATTTCTAATCTTCTTGCTCGTTGCCACCAATCCATTCTGTTCCTGGAACTGAGCTTCCACACAAAGGGTATTTGAAAGTTGAAAATGGTTCCGTTCGTTTTGTTAGTAATGCCAAGCACAATATCTTGTACAAAGAAGGTGCTCGATATATGCTTACTGAATAAATAGCTGGACTAATCTACAGTTCTGGATGGGACAGACAGAAGGTTCAGAAAGTTTCATGGAAGACTGGAAATAAAAGTTGGCACCGGATAGTGGTGGATCTGGGATAATAGGCTAGAGTTTGAAATTTGCCTTTCTGGCAACAATAGAATTATTGGCACCAAGGAATAGTTTTGCTGGATTTTCTATGTCTAGTGCAGATTCCACTTTAGAACTCAGCAAACTCCTTGCTTTTTTTTTTCCCCTTTGTCTTTTCAACTCTACTGGGACCTCCTCCCACCAGTACCACTTTCCTGGAGACTTGTGATATGTAAGACAGGCAACAAAACCCAAGTGATTCAAGGAAGCCTGTTAAGAGCACTGATTTCTATGATGGCTCAGTTTGTTAACTAAATTGCAGGTTGTACTGCTTGGCCAAAGACAGCTGACAGGCAACTCTGCCTGAACAAGTAGCATCTCCAAAATGACATGTGCATTTTAGTTTCATTAGAGGCGGTGGTATCGTTATTGCCTGGGCCATCACAGTAAATATGGTGATTATATGCATCCCTTGGGATCTGGGAATGACAGCGTAGTTGGGCTGCACTATGGTGTCTTGGCTGGTGCATTGACATAAATGACAGCAAAGCAGATCTCTGGGCCCCTCAGGAAGGAGGCAGAAGTTCATGATGTGAAGAAAGTTCTCTGGGCCTGTTGAAATCTTATCAATCAGGATTGTAATTTCATTCGTTTATAAATTATAGTTAACAGTCCTCTCTCTAGTATTTTTTCTCACATCCCAATGTCCAGAAAGCTAACACATCAGCTACGTGTTGCTAAGACTTTAAGCAATCAGCAGAAACAGCAGTAGTTATAAACTGTTTAGTCAGAGGCAGCTACTGTGCTTCACATGACCGTAAAGTGAGCATTTCAAGATTCCCAAACATGTACCAACCTCCAAGTAACAAATCCTCTTTAGATGCCTGCGGGTTAGCTCTCCAGGTCTTCTTAAGCTAATCTGTAACGGTAGGATTGTTTGGAGAGGGTATAAATGGGCTTCTGGTTAGAGAAGGCATGACTTCCCCATCTATACTATGCTGTGAGACAACTGCTGTTCCCTGAAAAGAAACTACTGGAGTGACACTTCTTGTAACTTTTCTCCAATCCTTTATCTAGTTGGTAGGATGGGATACAGGGTCTTCACACATCTGATGAACCCCCTTTTCTTCCCTTCGTCCCATCCAAAGGGCTCTTCTCTCTGGGCTGAGCATATGCCGACCTGTTGCATCTCTGCAGGAGGCAATGTGGAGGGGAAGAGAACTATTAATAGAAATGGGAGTAGGAAGAATGATCTGTAGCCAGGTTTCAGTCTTGTCCCAGACCTACTCTCCCATCTAGCTGCACAACCAATGGAGTTTGCTGGTTCTTTAGTCTGTGTCTATTTCTCAATTGGCTTGGAATTCAGAATGGAGAGGGCTATGATTTATTGGCTCACTTAAACCTCAACATGGTAAAGTAGCAATTTTGTTTTTCTGGCTCTTATATTGCAATGAACATTTTAAATTTATTTGACAGTCCGTTATATAACTAAGATAATTTTTTTCACTATCAGTTTCCACTCAAAATTAAATGGTAGTTCTAGAGCAGTGGCCTACATTAAATTTTTCTTGATGGTTATAGCCATGCAGATATGTGAACTCAGAGGACTAAAAGTGAGTTTGCATATAATTTATACGTACCTTTCTGTACTGAATGGCCTGCTGTCATAACAGCTTCAGATAATGCATTTTATTATCATCATCTTTGCCAGCATCTATTAATCCCATTTTTTGTTGCTTAAATGTACATTTCCTGTTGGTATGTTTCTGAGTCAAGGTGAAGGCAGCTAGTACACTTAAGAGTTCAGAAAGAAGTTTATTTAAATCTGGTTCTTCTTAAAAGGCTGCCTAACAGTGATAGATTTTGTTGTCGAGTCTTAGTTCATGAAAAGTGCATTAAAACCTTGAGCGGAGCCATCTCTCTGAAGCAGCAGTTGGGTCATTACGTTTTGGAAAGCACTTTAGATGTGCATGTGATTTTATGACCAAGTCTGCTTAATTCATCCTAACTCTTTAAAAGGGAAGGGAACTAAAATTTCTTGAACCTCTTCTCTTATGTGCTAGATGCTTGCCTATATTGTTTTATTCCCATAATGAGCTTTCATGGTAGATAGCATTTTTCCAACACTGAAGATGAGAAAATTGAGACCCAGAGAGTCTAAATAATATGGTCAAGAACACACAGGATGTGATGGAGTTAAGCTTCAAGGCCAGCCCTGTCTTACTCAAGAGACTATGATTGTTATAGTAACTTAGGGATTAAAAAAAAATAAACAAACAAACAGAAAATATGCAAGGAACAGAGAGATGATATAAATGATTAAAATAGAGTGGGGTATGAGAAAAAAATGTGCTTTCTCTCATTTTTCTTGAATCCTATGGCCTGTTCAGTCTTTCATTGGGGTTCAGAGAGGTTGCTAATCATACGGTGGCAAAAATATTTCTCTTCCCTCTTTACCCTACTTTACCAAAAATATAACAAACAGGCTGTGAAAACTTGATGATAAATGGCAACCAACATCCAGCCTTTGCATCTGATAGGCAATAGAGAGTGGTGGGAACTGTGGCGCTTTAGAGAACTTGTGCCTTTGTCTCCTAATCAACTTCTGTCCTACAAAAATGTTTGCCCAGTGTTTCTGAATCTTTTTTTCTAAAGAACCTAGAAATCCAGCTGTTCATGAGAGGTCTTCTGATTTTTAAATATTGTAAACTAATTTATATAGAAAAATACCATGTAGTACCCTCTCTTTAAAAAATAAAATAAAGTCTCTCTGAGGGCTGGATCTAGCGTAAAGTCTCTGAATTTGTAAGTTCTATATTACGCACGACAGCTAATAAGTTCCTACTGGGAAGAATAATTAACAAGCAAAACTCAAATCAAAAATGATTTTCACTATTCTCCTAAGAATCGTGCCCTCCTGATTTAGTACCATTTGTGTACTGTGCCTCTCTGTGGCCCTGCACCTGCCCTTCACAGCTCTTAGATGCCTTGAGCATTTGTTTCTGTGCATTCCCTGGGTAGAGCTGGCAGTCTGGTGAGCAGGGGTGGCATGGCTCATCGGCAGTCATCCTTTGGCAACTGAATCAGAAATGCACCACGCTGTCTACTAAAGAACATGTCTATGCTTAAACCTAGCATTCCAAGACATTTGCTTCTAGGTGTTTGCCTGCAGAAAGTTTCTCGAAGTCAGTACAAAGTAGAGTGGGAAGCAATGCATCCATGTTTGAGGACTTGGGGAGCTGTTCTTCTGTATTCTTTCAGATGAGGCTTGGTGGATACGTTTAGTTACCCTCAATCTAATTCCTTGTCTGAATCCTTATTACTTCCTTCATTCTTCTTTAAGTTTTCACTTACTCCTGACCTTAATCACTGCCTTAATGGACTCATAGGTATCACTGAGTACAACCGGTTTACTATAGTAAGATAACTGTTAACTGCTGAAACATGGGTGCTCTAACATTGTTTGGATAACGTCTTCCTTGAGGGCCTCTGAGCCTTTGGCCATGGTCAGGGGTAAGTGCATCACAAACCATCGCCCTTCTAAACAGCTCAAGCTCTTCTGCTGGAAGAGGAATTTCTGCAGCAGAAAGCAAGGGAGTCTACAGGACACATTTGGGAAATAAAAGCTTTTATTTATATTTATTTTGAGTCTATGTTTCTATAGCTCATAAATGAAATTGTGCCTTCTTTAAGGAAACATTTGCTTTGGGGTATGAGGAAAGCCCTTTGGGCAAGAGAGAAAATATTCTCTATGATTTAGCATTTTTATGAACCATAAAAATTCTTTCTCTGCATTGGTATGTTAAACCCTGGAAGTCTACCTTAACATTCAAATGTGTCTGTCTTGGCAAAATTGGTGAAGTTTTAGAAAACAGACAAACTGGCTCATAGTCTAAGAAAATTTTATGTCAATTACTTTCTATTTTTCCTTTCTATATACTGAATTACATTTTTTCTTTTTTTGAGATCAGGGTCTCACTATATTACCCAAACTGGTCCTGAACTCCTGGGCTCAAGCCATCCTCCTGCCTCAGCCTTCAGAGTAGCTAGGATTACAGGCATGTGCCACTATACCTGGCTAATTTTTTAAAAAAATGTTCTTAGAGTTGGGATCTCACTATGTTACCCAGGCTGGTCCTGAACTCCTGGCCTCAAGTGATCCTCCAATCTCACCCTCCTGAGTAGCTGGGATAATAGACATCAGCTACTATGCCAGGCTCTGAATTTCATTTCTATCCCAACAGTTTCAACCTTTCTCTCATTCTTCCTTATCTCCTCAACTCCACGTACCTAAATAGGGCTTTTTAGTCAGCATGGGCTGCTAAAACAAAATACCAGAGATTGGGTGGCTTATATAACAAAGATTTATCTCTCACAGCTCTGGAGACTGGGAAGTCCGAGATCAGGGTGTGGGCCAATTTGGTTTCTGGTGAGGGTCCCTTTCCTGATTGACAGATTGCTGCCTTCTTGCTGTATCCTCATCTGGTGGAGAGAAAGAGAGAGCATCTTTCTTTTCTATTAAGGGTACTAATCCAATTTATGGGGGCACCACCTCCATGACCTAATTACATCTCAAAAACTTCAGCTCTAAATACCATCATATTTGGGATTAGGGCTTCAACATATGAAGGGAAGGCGGAAGGACATAAATGTTCGGTCTATAGTGCTTATGTAACCACACTTTTTTTTTCACTTTTCGTTTGGCCCCTCCCAAATCAGGTAGTGTGATATTGTGAAATATATATTTGATCTTTTTTCTGTTTCCTGGCATAGAAATCCTAAAATCCTTGGTATCTTCAGGGTGATCTGTCTTTTTGTATGCTAGTAAGTTGATTGATGGCTGGCAGCCCCTAGGTAGCTGCAGGATGGGGACTGGTCAGCAGAAAGACCAAGACCGGATTAGAAGATTGAGACTTTCAGCTCCACCCCTCGACCCCTAGGGAGGGAAGAGAGACTGAAGGTTAAATTAATCACCAATGACCAATCATTTAATCAATCACACCTATGTAATGAAGCCTCCATAAAACGCCAAAAGGATAGTATTTGTAGAGCATCCAAATAGCTGAACACATAGAGATTCCTGGACAGTGGTGTACCTGGAGAGGGTGTGGGAACTCGGCACCTCTTCCCACATGCCTTGCCCTATGTATCTCTTCATCTGTATCCTTTGTGACATCCTTTATAATAAAACGGTAAATGTCGAGTTAGTGTTTTCCTGAATTCTGTGATCCAATCCAGCAAATCACTTTAACCCAAGGAAGAGGCCGTGGGAACTCTGATTTATAGCCAGTCCATGAGAAGCACAGGTTAAAAAAAACCCTGAAGCTTGTGTTTGGTGTTGGAAGTAGTGGGCATTCTTGTGTCTGGGCTGAGCCCTCAACCTGTGGGATCTGACACTGTTTCCAGGTAGACAGTGTCAGAATTGAACTGGGTTGGAGGACACCCAGCTGGTGTCCACTGTGGATTGATCACTTGCTTGATGTGTGGGCAAAACCCCCACACATCTGGTATCAGAAGTGTGTTGTGAGAGTATGGTATGAGAAACTGAGTTTGATTTTTTTCCATACAAGTAGCATTTTCTGTCCTGAAGGGCAAGTAATGAATCCTCTGCCTCTAGTTAGTTGGGTGATTTATCAAGGACTGACTGGGGAGATTTATTTGGAAACATTAGATAGGAATGTTCCTTAGCTTTTTATATCTTAATTTAGGAAACCATGTGCTTGTTTCTCATTTTCTTTTGTCCCCATCTATTTTGTAATGACATATTTTTTCAGTGATCCCTATTTTTCAAATTGCTGTTACAAATATCTCTTTTTTAATCTCTGTCATCACCCAATAAGCTCGGTGATGTATCCCTGTCTTGCAGACAAGGAAACCATGTGCAGAGTGTTTGTGACTTGCCCCAGGACCTGCATTAAGTGAACAACTAGAACTTCTGTCCAAGCCTTCTGTTTCCAATGCTGTTGCACTTTCCAGTACCCCAAAGTGTAATCTACGCCCTTGAGGGCTCAACAATGCCCAATATATTTATCCAGCTTCTGATGTGCCTACCAAAGTGCCCTGTACAGTGGATAGGATCAATAGACTCTTGTCTACAAAATTTCTATGACATGGTTCTACTTATGCAACCTTGATCTGGAGAAATAAATGTATTTCTGGGGGAGAAACACAACTATGCATAAAGATCCTTAATTTGGAAAGTCTAGTGCAAATTGAAATGGGTGCTGGTTGTAGTACAGCCACTTCATGGTAGCCCTACATGACTATGATGAGGGGATGGCCTCCCAAAGGCAGAGCTTGAGCCCTGCACTGACCAGTCATCACTGCATTAAAGAGCAAAGGAGAAGGCAAGACAATGGAAATGAGTTTATCTGAGAGTTTGGCATCTTGAATATTTCAAAGATTAAAGTCGTGTTTAATAGGAACCAAATGGTTCACTTACCTGGTAATGGCATGGATTGGTGTCCACCTAGAGGAGTTCAGTTTGAATCTAGTCCAAATAAAGAAGAAGGGTGGGTTGAAGGCCGTGGTAGTGAACACTGAGCCTCTCACCTGGGTCCACAGAGCAAGTTCTTAGGCCACATAGACCTGCTGCCGATTTTCCTGAAGACTGTTCAGTAGACTACATGAAATAAATTAATAGCTGTGGTCCCCTGAGACATGGTCATGTTCTACATTTCTAGAAGCACTGTCCCAAAGCAAAACCGTAGCAAAAATGGCAAAGCAGTAAATGAACCGTGGATGGAGATGTTGCACTCTGGCTAGAATCTTGCTTGCAGAAGAATGCAAAGGTGTCTTCACTATTGTGCCAGGTGCTCAGCTGAATTTACTTAACTCTTTATGTGGAAGAAGAAACACAAAAAATAAAAATGCATTTTTCTGCACTCACAATGCTCACCATATGACTGGGGAAAAGAATTGTTCCATTAAAAAACAACATAGAAGTGAATCCACACAAACGATTGATTTTATTATTGAATAGCTGCTGAAGAGATTGTGGAATAACTGGAGGATAATCTGGTTAACTAAGGTTGGCTCTTGAAGGGCATGTGTATAGAAGAAGTGTTTTCAGCTCTATACACCTATGCACACTAGCTAGGGAAAGCTGGGCCCTCTTCAGAGAAAAGTCTCTTCTCCACATAGGAAAGTGTACCTCATTCAGCTTGAGACAGGACCAGGCCTAAGAGATTTGTCTTTTCTTTGGATCATTCCTGGATTAATGGTCAGTTTCATTCCCTAGATCTCACACTGACTCCAGATCATCCTGGTGTTTGATTCATTGTGAAATCCATGGTTTGTTCTGAGTCAGGTCTGTGATAGATTCACATTCCTGAAAAGCCTTCTATAGAAGTGAAGACTCAAGATTCCACTTACTGCCCTGGCTGGGACTGTTTGAGGGCTAGACTAGAACTGAACTATAAATGCCTTTGACAGAAACTGAGGGGCCTAGATTCCCCAGAGCCATCATCATTTTGCTTAAAAGAAAAGGAGAGGGTGCTAAATTTTAATATCTTGTTCAAACACACACACATGCATGCACAAACACAAACCCACTTACATGGGCACACAGACACGTATAACTCTTTATTTCTCTAGAATTATATTTCCTAGCCTTCTGAATGATATCATTTACTACCTTTATATTGATGGATAAAATGGTAACACATCCATAAAGAAGAGAGAGAAGAAAGAATGTTAGTGTTCTTTTAATGCCATAATACAAATGCTTCTTCATATTGTGTGTGCATGCATTATAAAACCCACAGATAATCTGTGTATCTGAATCTGTGGCTGCCTCCCAGAGGGCTTACAGTGCTTGGCATGTCATAGGGGAATGATGGCCTCGTGCTGTTCCAGGAACATTTCCTGCATTTGGCTGAAACTTGCTCGCTTTACAATTTGGTAGGGACACTGAATTAAAGTAAATTAAAATTAGGAGATGTGTTCTCTAATTATTCTATCAAAACAGCTTAGTGCTGGTAGGGAGGACTCTTTTCAAAAGGTATGAGGCAGCTCTCTGTGACATGCTTTCCAGTGTCTGGTTTGGGTCACCTCTACTAATCTCATCAGGGCTGAGGGAAAGCACTTTCCTTTTCATACTTCTGTGCAGGGATCCAGATTACTGTCCCCTACAGGGGCTTTGATGCCGTCATTGAGGTCATCAGGCCTGCCTTCTCCCTATGCACTGTAGCTGTTTAAATTTTACTATTTTTTCTCTCTCTCTGTTGCTTTTATTATGGTGGTTGGGGGGTAAATCAGAATCAACCTTTTAAATTAGAAATGCTGATCTTATCCAAGAGAGAATGTTATAGTGGTGATAGTTGACAATGAGGAGAACCATAAAATATCACCTGGATGAAATACCTAACTGCAACACTATCTCCAGGACACACACATACCAGAGTCCCTGCCTGCAGACAGGCACTGCTGATATATTACCGTCTGCTGGCCATTTTGTTTACGATAACTAGGAAAGGAAAAATAAGCCCCTATTTCAATGTGTTCATCCCAAGATGATGACACAGTAGATTCCCCTTGCAGGTAAAGCAAGAGAGCTCAGTTAATCACCATTTATCACTCAAGTGACTCAAGCGTCTTACAGATGCATTGGAGCCCTGGAGACTGAGATATTCATTGAGTTGCAATGCTGTTCTTTGCTCTCATTCCATTTAATATAATAACTGAAGTCCTAACATCAGAGTGATGTGTGCTATCTTTTAGAGTCAAGAGCCTTTAAAATGTACATGATTCACTCCCATCAAACTAGATAAATTTTCTGAAAGAAATGTTATATCATTATAATTTTAATGAGTTATAACTTCGCTCCATCTCCTCCATTACCAGACTATTCCTAGCTGCCATCATCTTTTGCTAGAAGCCTCTAATTTACTTCCCTGCATCTGCAGCTGACCTCCTTCAAACAGTGTTATATTGAGTTGATTTTAGTACATAAACCACACTCAGTGGGATCTAAGATAGATTAGTTCATGCTTAATTGGGTGGATTTTTATATATCTTCTTTTTTCTTATCAGAAGCATACTCTATTTGCCAGATAATAGTTGTGAAGTGGGTTCACTGCACTCTGGTTACCACTTTGCCTGAGTCCAGCAAGAGAGGACACCCACACACCCAGTTATTTGAAGTGGGTTTGTCATTTACAGATACTCAGCATAGGACAGCATAGGAGAGCAAAAACCTGGGATTCATTTCTTGTTAGTCCTCCAAGGCCCAGGAAAGCTGTCCAGAGAGAATGGACTCCTGTCTGTGCATACCCTGCTTGCACTGCTGCTGAGGGACCCCGGAAAACTACCCTACTGAGGGACCTATAAAATGACTTCGGGTTTTATACTCTGGCGGCCACACGAGACAATGGCTGGAGCTTTGAAGGACATCCTGTTCTGGAAGGGTCTATTCTGGTCAGTCTCTCCTTTTCTCAGGATGTTGCATCCCCAGCATATTCTACAGTCATTCTTGAGAACCACAAATAAGAAAGGAGGGAGAACTGGGTTGTCCAAGGCCCCTCAGAGAACTGTCCTGCAATAATTAATTTAGCAGTTAAGGTACAGTACAGGCTCCTCATTTGACTGCCCCACTCCTATTTGAGTTATTCTGATTACTTGAAAGTAAACTATTGGTCAAAAACTGAAAAAAAAAAAAAAGCGGGAGGAGGGGGGTGGAATATGGTTAGGCTTAAATTGTACAAGTTTCCGTAATAAGGATCAGCAAACTTTTCTGTAAAGGGTCAGAGAGTGATATTTTAGGCTTGTAGGCTACATGATCTCTGTTGCAACTACTCAACTTTGCTATTTTAGTACAAAAGCAGCCAAAGGCAATGCATAAATGAAAATAAGTGTAGCCGTGTCCCAATAAAACTTTATTCATAAAAAGAGGCAGTAATTAGATTTGGCCCACAGTTTGCTGAGCTGTGCTCCAGGCCAATCTGCCTCTTCCTTTTACATAGCCATTCCTCAAACATATCATTAAAACACTGCCATAATCTACAGTGTATTTTCTGATGAACCCAAGTCCTGAATCTCTCAATTCTGAACTTTTTTGTCTGGAAAATTATATAGAGTTTAGAATGGAAATTTATCTATGAGAGTGACTAAAAGTATCTTACTTATTAAACCAAGCATTCTTGGTTGATGTTTGTTATTTACATAGACCCATTTACCTTGAAGCCATAATGTCAACACAGCCTGTCACTTGGAAGATAGGTAAATAGTAAAACACTTTGAAGAATCACTAAAAGTTTCTTCATAACCACAGAACAGGTCTGGAAAGGTTACTAGCTGTTTGTCGGTCTCTCTTTTACAGAGCAGCAGCTGCTCATCCTTGGCCTAGAATATCTGCTTCTCAGAGAAGGAATTTCTCCTTTGCTGCCCACTCAGAGCTAATCGTGCATTTTCATGGAAACTGACTAAAATGACATAGTCTGTGGTAAAGGCTCAGGGGACTAAGTTAGACATGTGACTATCAAGTCGTGTTATTTTTCCAGGGGAGATGTCCTAGGAGATTTTCTCTGGCACTAGCAGCAGTGAGTCAGTAGGGAAGATAGTTACCAAGACCAGATAGACAAAACGTCATGGGACATGTATACCAAACCTGCTGCTTTCTGATCTGATGAGCTTGCATTTCAAAGTTTACACCTGCAAAGTGGACATTTGACCAACACATAGAGTAGGGGAGAGTCATAGAAATTATCAGCATATGCTTAATGCTCACCTTAATTGTGGTCGAGCTTTGGGGGCTAGACCATGATTTTACACCAAACATGTAAAAATTCACACATGTGCATCCATGAGCATGCATTCACGTGCATGTATTTATTGTGTGTGTGTGTTCTGTACATGCATAAATACCACACAAAAGGGTTTTTGTGAAGGACACATTAGACCATGCAGGCAAATGTATATAGAACAATTTCTGTCATCTGTCATGTAATACATGCTTTATGGATGTTTGTTGAGTGACTGAAGTTTTGCACTCCCTAGTGCAGAGTTTCTCAGTAGTGGCACTATTGATATTAAAGCCAGATACTTCTTTGTTGTGTTGATTTTAGTACATAAACATAAAATATTTACCAGTATTCCTGGCCTGTATTCACTGGATGCTAATAGCACTCCACTTCAGTTGTGACAGCCAAATATGTCTCCAGACATTGCCAGATGTCCCTGGGGACAAAATCACTGCCAGTTGAAACCACTATCTTAGTGAACCAAGACATTAATGTAAGGAAGTGGCTCCCAAACTTTCACTAGCATTTCAATGACCTTGAGGTCTTGTGAAAATACAGATCACTAGGCCTGACCTTAGAGTTTCTGATTCAGAGGGTTTGGCATTAGACCCCAGGACTTGCATTGCTAACAAGGTCCCAGCAGCTACTGCTGCTGGTCCCCGGACCTTACTTTGTAGGTGCGTGCGTAAGTTGTAAGATGTTCTGAAAGAACTTCAGATGATTTAAATGTGTTCCCTAATTTCATGAACCATAATATAGTTAGTGTGAGAACAGGGTTTAATATCTCCCTACTGAGGCCATCGTGTGGCTCCTCACAGCTGTGGTAGGGATTTGGGGGAAAACCAAGGAATCCATGGGAGATGTTCAGCATGTACTAGATTTCAGTCAGCACTGCTCCTCCAGCCATCACCTGAATCCTGCCGGGAGACTGCTCCAGGTCTTGGCACAACACTGGGGCACCTACGGAAATGAACTTTAGTATTTGCCTGGTAGTCACACTTAACTACCAAATGGGCCACTGTGACACCGGGGTCTGTGAATGAGAAATGGATGTTCAGAGTACATTTAAAGGACGTGGCGATGCAGGATGCCAGTGTGTGACCGGTGACTATTAGAGCCATGGCTTTAACTTGCTTCTTATTTACTTGCACCAGCTGTCTTGCCCTTCCTTGACTCTCCCCTCTTCAGGACAGGGTTCCTGTTGTCCTAAGCTGTCATTCCTACTCTCTCCTCTCTCTCTCTTATTTTTTTTCTTGGAGTTAGAGATGGAGCTGTCTTGAGCTATTTATCAGTCTTATCTCTCTTGGCCCTCTGTTAGCATTTCAGACTGTGGATCTAATCCGCTTTAATTGATTGACCTCGTGCAACCAGACATCAGCAAAACACCAAATGAAGCAAACTACAGCTGGGGGAAAGGTGGATGTAACTTTTCTGGGTGCGTGTAAAGGTCATTGAGTCCTGCGAAGATTTAGGAAAGCAGAAATAATTTCCAAGCCATTTAACATGAATTTTCTAGGGATAATATGTACAGATTCTGGACTCGATAATGTTGAATGGGAGAGAGTCATTCCAAATAGGGTAGGATCTTACAGGGAGTGTACAAATGCCTCTGACTCATCTGTCATCTGTGAGGGCCTCGTTTCCCACCCGGCATCCCTGCCGACATCACCGTTATCACCATCTACATCCTCACCGTTAACATCTTTGTTAGATCATTCTTTGCAGAGCACTTCAGAATTTGCCAAGACTTCAGTCATTTCTCTTAAGTATTATTTAACACAAGTATTATTATTGTTATTGTCTTTGTACTATTTTTATCATTTTTCATGTAATTAGCTTGAAACTCATATAGTTGAGTGACCTGCTCAAGATCACATGGACAAAAAGATGTGGAGCCTTGACTGGGACCAGGGCCTTTAATTCTAATATCAGACTCTTCCAGAACTCAAAGCAGACATTTTCTTCTGCCCTGCTCTTCCTGCCACAGCCACATTGACACTTCTCCAGGGAAGGGGACTGGGTCATTGTCATGAGGTGATAATGGAAATTTGAACCATCTTCAAGCTCCACATCTGGGGTCTTGTCAATTGGGTGATTCCTGAAAGGCTTGTTGATGGAGAGACCTGGTCTCTTACATCTCTTGAATTCTTTAATAGTGCATGGCTCTGCACACAGAAGGTGCTCACTCAGTGCTTATAAACTAACAATTGTCCTGAGTATAGAACGAGAGGACCAAAACACTGAAAAAATAGAGCCTAATGATTTTCACTGAGAGACAGTTAATAGCCACAAAAGAACTCCAACTACATGCTACTAAATTGAGAATATTTTATTCTAAAGAACTTCAATAAAGTCCTCTGTCAGTCAAAATTATCTGATGAATGAAATAAGTTGTACCTCATCTTTTTATATTTTACAGATTGCATTTATATAGCATAATAAGATAATATGCTTTTGCTAAGATTTATTGCACATCAGAATATATTGGAATGTATTATTATCTATTTCAATTATCTATTTCATCCTATACTATTAAAATCCTATTTAGCTTCTTGTGGTAAAAAACACTCTCATAATTTGTTTCTATCAAAACCACACATTCTAATTCATTATTTATTCATTTGCTTATTCATGAATTTAACAAAGGCAGACCTAAAGTATATAATATGTAACATATATGCCCTGTTATATAAATAACACTACTGCAACATGTAACACATGCGACTGAAACATAACACATGGAAAATGCAAGGGGTTTAGAATCAAATAGACTTGGATTCCAGTCTTAAATAAACCTCTTATTGTGTGAATTCCCTGGTGGGTAATTGTGAGAATTTGAAAATAATTATATTCAAAAATATTTACTGACCACCCACTCTGTCCACCCAGGTCGTCCAGGTTATGCTGCAGGAACAAGCAGCCTTAAACACTCATTGGTGTAAAGCCACCAAGCTTTTCTCAGTCACCCTCCGTGTCCATCAAAAGCTGCTTGTTGCCTTCTGCACTCAGTGATACAGACTGACGAAGCGGCCACTACCAGAAATTTGCTGGGTGCAGTGGTTGGCAGCAAATGAGAGAATTCTGGTGGGTCTCACACTGGTGGCTCAGGAATGACATCCTGTTTATTGGTTAACATTGGTCTCTTGGCCCAACCCACCATAAGGCAACCCCCCTGAAGGTCTCTCTTACTGTGAGCTCATAGTGGGGGAGCACTAGAACAATGTGGTAAACAGTGCCACTTATTATTTATTTATTATGATCCAGACTTTGCAATGGGTATGGAAGGCCTTGCAGTACCTGGGCCACGAGAGGCATCATTTACATGTTGTTTTCCTTGTGTTATTACCAAACACTGAACTAAGAAATTCTGTGGAAAGCCTAGCCGGGAAGATACTGAGAACTGCTTCCATTGTACACCTCCCTGGCATGCATTTGTAAATCCCAGTTCTGTTTCTGTCAACTGCAATTTTCTATAATAGAGGATGGTGCATTCTGCCCTCCCTGGGGGCACTCTGGAATGAATGAAGAGATAGCCTTCAGGGAGATCTTTATTCCTAAGGATTTTTCTTGACTTCGTGCATGTCTCCTCCTAAAACCTGACCGTGCTGTTGGCAGCATCTCTCGGGTCACCTCGGCAGCAATAAATATCATGTGGCTGATAGAGGATCAGAAAGCTAGGGCTGGATTAATTTGGGAAACCAGGTGGGCTCGTAAATAGTCGTTATTGATGACGAATGACTTACTGGCTATTTAAATACAGCTGATGTCTGTACTCTTCAGTTTTATTCCTGAATGCACTTGAGGATTCTTTGGGAATGCTTCTGATTTACTACTTGTTTTTGTTTTTAATATCAAGAAAGAACATAGATTGAAGAGATTGCCTTGGTAGCAACTTTAGTGGTGATGGGTGTGGAGTTATTCAAACCAATAGTCATGCTGGTTCTGCAGCTATACTTTGCTTCTCTTAGAGAGGCTTATAAAAGGTACCAAAGAATGTAGCAACTCCAAAATTGTGACAGGAAATCAACCCTGTATAATTTTTTTTAAATATATTCTGTTTGCTAAAATTTACATTTATTTCCACAATACATCTTGATGACAGTGTCCGCCAAACCAACCGGTCCTAAACTCATGCCACTACTTTCAATTACACTAATGAGAGGAAAGAAGACTGACATGTATTGAGGTCCAAAAATATGCACAGCCACATGCCAGGTGCTTCACATGTACGTGCTCTTCTGTAATCCTCACAATTAGCTTCAGAGGTAGCAATTGGCCTCTCCTTCCCTCCCCACATCCTTTTAAAGGAGAAAATTCAGAAGTTAAATAACCAGACTAGGGTCATCCAGCTTTAAATTCAAAGCTATTACTGGAATCATGCTGTGCTAAAACCCACATTTATCCTATTGAACCAATTAACTTCTCCAATAATCACACAGTGTTATATATATGGTAGAATGATTGGATGGTCCCTTCTCCCGATCTCATTTATCTCTTATATCTATATAATGTTTTATTACTGATAAAGTACTGTAATATTCATCATATTAATCATATTATTTTATCCTTACAATAGCCTTGTGATGTATGTAAAGTTGGTATCTTGTCCGGAAATGTAACTTGCCCAAGATTAGTCAGGGCTGACTCCAAAGCCAATGCACTTTCTCCCTTACTTCTTCTCTTCCATGGACACGTGAGCCAGCAGAGTTGATTTTCATGGCAGCTGAGCATGATAGATTGGAGCCTGGGCAACTACATGGGTATTTGCCACAAGGCTTCCATGACTTATAGTGAACCGAAACAAAGCATTTAGCCACAGATTATAATGCCACTGTGGTCCCATGACAAATGGCAAGGAGGTTGCAGTAATGAAATCTTATTACTACAAGTACAGAGACCACATCTGAGGTCTAGCACAGCCGCATTTACCACTGTGGGAAATGAAACATCTGGGTAAGGGGCTCCACTGACTTTGGCGGCATGCTAGCAGGATTAAGAAGATCTCTCTGAAACAGTGATTACAATGGCAAATGTGTGGTGCCTAAGATAAGGACCAAATATTTATTCTGGCAGAGATTAAATCTTTTCTTTTCCTGAATCTAATATGGATCTTGCGGAAAAGCTGCCCAAGACTGTATCTTGCTGATCAGCCAACTCACTGAGCCAGAACTGTACTTTGCCACTGTTGTTTCTGAAAAGCTGCAGAATGCTGGTTTAAAGGTCTCCTCTCTCCCTCCTAAAACTGTTCTCCATCCATGATTAATTAATGACTCAGAGGTGAATTGAATCACCAGCAGTCCTTTCTATGCATTCAGGATTTATGTGCTGGTTTCTCACTGTAGAACAGTGGCACAATAAACAGCCCACATCTGCGGGGCGGGCAGAGGAGCAATGGTGTCTGCAGTCGTGGTTTCTCAACTCCTCCAGTCCTTTCATTCTGCTAAGCAGGTTATGACTCAGGTTATTATAGCCTTGCTTATTTAGGCATGAGTGTGATTGGGTACCAACACACACACACACACACACACACACACACACACACACACCCTTAGAAAAGAATACCAATTCTCTAAGAGAAAGCAGAAAAGTCGTGTTGCCATTTCTGAATTCCTTGAGAATCAAGCAGAAAGAATAAAATGGATGATAGTATTAATTACGGGCATAAAAGGTATAAAAAGAACCCATAACCAGGTTTATTTATCAATAAATCATAATTTAATGCTAGGTACTTTGCTTACTGTGGAGATAAAACAAAACAAAACTGAGAACATAGTGGTCCCAATAAACAGAGATTTAAGAAATCATGAGTGTTTAGTTATCATTTGGGGAGGCACCTGGATCGCCTTTCCCAGAGAATAGAACATGGTAATTGCAGGCGTCATTTCATGCTGTGTACTATGCTATCAGAGCATGGAGGAAATAATGATATCCCCTCTGCATCTCCGCATCCTTGAATGCTGACATCTTTAGTCTATCAGTCTATATTCCTCCCTTCTAATATCAAGACTGCTGGGTACTTGTCCATCCTTTTATGGCATACAAGATGAATTCACATACTAAATGACAAATGGCAAGTTGAGAAAAGCCTCTCTTTTAGGAAAATAAGTGAAATGTACCAAACTCTATGGAAACCAGTGCACATCCCACCAGAAGCCTTAATTTGTTGACTTTAAGCACAGTAGACGCTTAATGAATATTACATTTATGTATTTGGTGAATGAATGAATGAAACAAATTATTAAACCTGTTATTCAGTGAAATCTTTTCTGTATCTTAATCTATATGGATTCTGAAATTCTTTTCACATATCCTTCTTCTCCTCTTTCTCTCTTCCTTCTTCTCCTTCTACTTCTTGAATAAGGACATAGAAGATGACAAATGCTAGTGAATAAATATTGTGACTCAGTCCTGCAGAATGTCAGAATTCCAGCTAAATTTTATGATCCTTGTGTTCTCAACCTCTTGCCAATCCCGCTGACACCCTGCAATGCTGTGATGCCTTTCCAAGAGGTTGTGAGAGGCTGATTGTATTTGATCAGTAAAGTTACTTTCATTTTACATCTCATTGTGAATATTAATCTCAACTCATAGTAGTAGCCAATTGTTAGAGGAGAAGAGTAAAAGTTTTAATAGTGTTACTATTTATGCTTTGGTGTTTTTGTGCATCATCCAGGAGGTGGATGATGTCATCCCCAGCACCATCACCATCTCCATAGTTATCATCTTCATTGGTGCAGTGTTAGTTTTTTCAAATTCATTGCAATTTCCATTCTTATAAGTCTTTCGTGGCCACAGAAGTTCTCTTCTGCTGTGTACATAAGCTACAGCATTGAATGTTACATCTCTCTTTGTCGTTAACATGAGGAGTAGGGCTACAAGTATGGGAGAAGTGGCAGCTGTCTGCTTCTGAAAGCCCCAGCTTAGTCTCACCGGCCTCTACTGAGGATGCGTTTTCCATGTGGTTTAGACCTGCAGAAAGAACGATTAGTCTATAATACCAGTCGCTCTGACATTGGGTCCTAACCATTCTATACCTCTTCCCTTTGACTTGATTGCCCCAAAACATGCAGACAAGCTCATATTTGCTCTTGATTTGAAAATCAGAATTGAGAAATGATTTGGGTTTCAGTGTCTTATCCGTCTCTCTTGGAAAACAGGCCTAATTCATCTCACATAAATGAACTTTGCATTGTCATCGCTTAGTTGTTAGGTAGTTCCAGGCTTGATATCCATGGAGGGCAATTGAATGATGTAACCTGTGCAGTGCAGCTTGTGAGAGCAATTTGGGTGGCTTTATGCCATTGGTTTTTATGTTCAGGATGAAAGCCTATGGAGAAATATAGGATACTATCATTAACTCATGCTGACAGCTCCCTCTGGGCACCTACAGGTTTATTGCTAGTTGGAGGATCAACTTTAAAGGGAGAAGACTTTGTGGTTGGCGATAACTATGCCTTTTGTATTTCTTTATTACAGGAACAGGGGAAAATTGGAGTTGTCTTCAATATTGGCACAGTTGACATCTCCATCAAAGAGGAGAGAACCCCCGTCAATGATGGTAAATACCACGTGGTGCGCTTCACCAGGAATGGAGGCAATGCCACACTGCAGGTGGACAATTGGCCAGTGAATGAACATTATCCTACAGGTGCGTGTTGTACTCTTTCTAGTCATACTCTCCTTTACTTTCCCATTCTCATTTCTACATGGTGATTTTCTCATGCCTGTCACCAAATCATACAACACTGAGTGAAGCACACATCCATGTTTTATGATGATCAGTTATTTCTCGAGGTCTTGATCCCGTGTAGGGAACTTCTGGAGACTTACTAACTATGCAATGAACACTTTTTGTCAACTTTTAACTGATACTCCCTGACTGGCTCATACCAAAGACAATTACTGTAGGTTTTCCTGGGAGCTGCATGGGGTGGCAGCGGAGGGAAGGAAAGCATCTCTATCACAGGCTATTATTGATAATTATGGGATCGTCAATTTGAGATCTGGACTTTGTGATGTCATTTAGTCAGGTGTGGTTGAAGGTACAGACAGTCAGAGGTGCCAGAAAGACTGTGAAAGGAAGTTTATTTAACTGGAATTGATGAACATCAAGTCAGGGTAACCGTGAGAGAAAATCATAAAGGTGTAATGTTATTCATTTGATTGACTTCGCCAATTATTTTTCCCTCAACCTGCCTTGATATTCAGAAGTTGGTCCTTGTAGTCATTTTTATAGCAACTGTGCTGGCATGGGAAGGAAAGAGGTTAATCATCTGTTTAAATTTTTCTATCAAGGAGCATTCGGCAGCAAATTCCCAAGGCCAGATGGCTGAATGAAGGACAATGGGAGAAAAGGTTGCCTTCTTTAAAAGAGACCATTCAAATGATTCCTTAGCTTTCCCTTTAGTCTCTTGCTTCTCCCAGGAAAAGAGACATGGAGCTTGATTATGGAAGTGCCAGGAAGAAAAGGGAAAACACTTTAGCAAAAGGCTTTTGCTCCGCAATTACATTGTCACCTGACGGATGCAAGAGAATAGCTCAGAATATTGCATTTTCACTAATGTGGTCATGATGCTATGTCTAACTCTATCCTACATGCCAAACTCCCCACTATTTTCTCACCGTTCTCCTCTCACTTCCTTTACAATGAGGAGCACACAGTGACAAAGAAGCCCGAAGCACATTTCCAGAAGTCTAAAAGCCGTTTAGCTACTAATTATCAAGCTGCAAGAAAAATTTGCAAAGTAAATTTGTCTATTTGTGGCCCAAAACTTTTGAATGGCTTGAAGGCTTTGATTGTACCTTCATGCCTAACTCAGCATTGATTTGCTTTAAAAGTCAATTATATTTCAGTTCTTAAAAATAAAATAATGAAAACGCTCATTGGAAAATTATGCTTTGCTTAATGCTGCTGTAACACTATGTTATAGACATAAATTTCAATAAAATGTATTTCATTTAAAGAAAAAGTCAATCAGAAGTATCTGTGCTGCTGGGCTGTTCCCTAATAGCCAGAGTCCCCCTATATCTGATTTAGGAATTATGAGAACATCCACAGACAGCATGCAAGACCCCCGAGGTATAGAAGCAAAAAGCCCCACCTAACCTCTACCATCTTGATTTTGATAAAATAGCCATTGCTGGGGGTCTCAGAATTTCTTAGATTAAAGCACAAAAATAACCTTAGGAGGTTATCTTTGAGCATTTGAAGAAAGTCAGAGGTGTTAGCAGTTGCTGTGAATTTTTATCATCACCCAAATTCACTACGGGCTAATAGACCTAATTTTTAAATGCTCCTTGCTTAAAGCTAGAGGGATGGGGGGAGGGGCTGAGAGGAATCAAAATAGCCCAAGATCTTAAAAGCTGTTCATTGGCTCCTAGGAAAAATCAATCTCTCTCTCCATGCATACCATCATTGGCCCTGCTGGTGCTGCTGCGGGGTTTGTTGTGTTTCTATTAGGAATTTCAAGGATTTCTAAATTGATGTTAACCACTTGCCTTGAGCCAATGGAGCTTGCTGCCAGCAATAAAAAGGCTCTTTAATGGTCATTTCAAAGACACAGATATGTAAGAAAACCAGGGACACTTGCTGTGTGCCTGTTTCTTTGTGTTTTTACTTCCAAATTATGAGTTGCTTCCTATATGTTTTCAAAACAGAATAAACCTTTTCTTTAATGGCATCGCTTCCTCCTGAAAACTATTATTATCATGGATAACTGTTATTTAGTAATAATATGTGCTATTATTACAGGATAGGGTACAGTATAGCAGTTATAAGTATGGACCTTGGAGCCAGCTGGCTGGAGTTGGGATCTTGGCTTCATCACTTGTGAGTCTAAGGCAGTTGAATTAAGAATTGAAGTGCTCTAATCACTGAAACATTTGGTGCCCTCCCCACATGTGATTCATAATACAACCATACTGAATTATAAAATAAGTGTAAGAATTTCCAACAGTTCTGATTTTTCTCCTCTGATGATTTTTCGTAATGCTTTAAAAATACATTAGATTCTTTCTTCCCAAATTCTCATGCTTTAGCTTTCTCTGTTTTGTTTATTCTCTACATAGGTGTTTATTCTTCCTATTTGGTGATCCAGTTCCAAACTTTACACCAAGTTATTGAACCTCCCTGGGCCTCTGTTTCCTAGTCTGGAAAATGGGGTAATGATAATACTTACTTCCCAGGTTAATGTGAAAATTAGGTGAGTCGAACACATGTCAAATGCTCAACATAATACTGGGACAATTAAATCAGTATTCAGTAAGTGTTAGCTGTGAGGATTACCAAACATTTGGGTAGCATTTTTAACTAATGACATATTTGCTAACACAAATTCCTTCATTTTGACTATTAAATACTCTGAAAATTGGATAGGTTAGTTATTTTTCTTCTCCATTTCAAATTAAAGACCTATAGAGAGATGCTGTGACTTTCCTAAGGTCACATAGTAAATGAGGAAAACAGGACGAGATTCTTCTGTTCCCAGTTGGGCACAATTTCCACTATTGCTCCCACAGCAAATTGGGGAATATTTTGAAAAATGCATAGCTAGAAATGAGCGGCTTTCTTCCTGTATCATCTTAGATTGATTTATTTCTTTAAAGGAGTATCATATTTCAAAGGTCAGTTCCAATGATCACACAAAAGTGGTTATTGTGAGATGTGGAGACAAAATTACTCATTTAAAAAAGAAAAGTTTTATTAGCACCAATGAGTCCAAGCTGTTCTTTAACAATGGCAATGTGCTCCCAAGAGGTAGTTGAATGAATACTGAGTATTTAAAGAAGCTATTACCTTACCTTGTTGGCTAGATTAAGAAGTGGTACTGATATACTAGATTGAGTCCAACATTTGAATTTTTATGTTCCACTCTGGCAAGACTTCCTAGAAGTGGCTCACCTTTTGAACCTCAGATACCTTATCTTCTCTCCTGCCTGCTTTCCTGTGCTATTGAAGGGATCAATTTAAAATATCATTAGCACAATCTGGCAACATTTATTTATTTTAAATCATAAGCTCAAAATGCCCCCTGCATTTGGGCATCAAAGAACAAAGCCACCAAACTAGTGAGGCAATCTTGACACAATTTCTGCAAAAATGATATCTCCTCTTTTTTTCCAAACCAGTCTGTTTTATTGATAACTAAGTTTAGAAAGCATCAAGAGGAATTCATTCTTGCTGCTTGCCTATTGCTAATGTTCAAACAGTAAAGAAATATAGAGTAGCCCCTACAGAATATTCACTTTAGTTATCTCATTCTAAGGGCATACTCTCAGGGAATTGTTCCTGCTCCCCAGGTCCGAATGAATCAACTGTGCACCAGGATGAATGGGTCAACTCCAGAACCTTCTCATGAGCATTTATAGGATTTTATGGGGCCCTACTGAAACATCCCACCGTGAAATATTTAGAACCCAGCTGGGCACAGGGCATGTAGCATTGGCTCTTTGTGAATCAGGAAGGATACAAAATGAAAATAGTTCTATAGCAATCGGAATCTTATATCACTTAATTCTGGGAGGTAGAACTCAAAAGGAACTTCTTTCTTTGAAACTGAAAATAGAAAAGCTAAGGAACAGGAGAGGGAAATAAAAGAAGAATCAGCCCAGAGCTATCATCCAGGCACTGACAAATGTTCCTTATAAAGCCTCTGATTGCTCTCTACACAATGCAGTGGTGAGGACAAGGGAGGGGAGGTGAAAGGTGACATGAACATGAGGAATTAATTTTAGCCACAGCTCAAGGCCCCCTGGAAGGCTGAGCTGGCTGGGATTGTTCAAGATCCTCTCTCTGCTGTGAGTGGGTGGCTGGTGGTGTCGTCAGTGCTATTAGACCCCTGAGCATGGTGCAGTAAGGGCTTCTCAGGTCAGAGCCAGGCTTCCTGGAAAATAAAGACGGATAAGCAGCTTCAGTATATAGAACTTTCCATCTTTCCACCCCAGGGGGTGCTGAAGAAAGCAGGGTCTCAACTGGTCTTTTTCTTGATTGTGCGTACCAACTCCATTGAAGTGCTCTTGACTGAATTCTTCTTCTCCAGGCAATAAAACATTCACTGATGACCTGTGTTTAAATCCTGTTTGACCACCCAACTCAGGACATGAAAAGGATGTAACAGTAACTCCCTTTCAAGGACACTAGATTAGAAAACTTTCTTTATGTTTGAGTGTATCAAATTCCATAAAACCCGTCTTTATGGGGGTTGAAAAAGAAAATATTGCTATAGTGCTTACCGATGCTCAAAATACCTTCATGTACATTATTACATTTGAGCTTCACTCCATCCTGTCAGGGACTGCGTTTGGTATTATTACACCTGCCATACCTTTTATTTTATTTTACTTTATTTCAGAGTATTACAGGGATACAAATATTTTGGTTACATAAATTGCTTTTGTACAGTTCGGGTCAAAGTTATAAGTGTGCCCATCACTCAGATAGTGTGCCTTGTACCTATTAGGTGTGAATTTACCCATCCCCTTCTCCCTAGACCCACCTAGATTTCCAATGAGTTTTATTTCCATATGTGCACATAAGTGTTCAATTATTTCCAATTTAATGGTGAGTCCATGTGGTGTTTGATTTTCCGTTCTTGCGATATTTCATTTAGAAGAATGGTCTCCAGTTCCATCCATTCTCAGGTTACATTATTAAGGCTCCATAAATAACTTGCCCTGTATCATATAGCTAAAGAGGCAGAGCCAAGACTCCTGTCCCGATCTTCAGTCTGTATTACCTGAAACTTTCTGCCCACTTTCCTATTTCTCGGAATCATGATTTTATTGATAATGACACTATATTTTTTTTCCATAAAAGGTATTTTCAAATAGAAGTCCTGGCCTGGTCTAGTTTAGTTAGTAAGGTTTTTCAGCCTATTGATATTTGGGGCTGAATACTTCTTTGCTCTGAGTGAGTTGTGGGGAGACTGTCTTGTACATTGCAGGCTATTTAGCAACACCTATGACTGTCATTCACTAGATTCCAGTAGCATGTTTTCACAAATGTCAAATGCCTTCCGGGGCACAAAATGACCCCCAGTTGAGAACCACTGACTTAGAGAAAGTCTCCAACATGTTTTGTTTCAAATACTTGATCCTTTCATAATTTAGACAGTATACATGGGGATAAGAGAGATTTTTTTGGTCCACGTCTCATCCTAGATTATCAAGACTTTGAAAGATTAAAAACAAGTCCATGTACTTGACATGATGCTGAAATTTCTCAGGCCTTGGGTTTTTCATTAATTGCTAGCCAGGAGGTTTTCTTTTCTTTCCGTCTTTGCCTGCAAACATTTGAGGCCTTGCCAGATTTGAAGCATACATTAAAACAAGCCCCATCTACCTGCTCATTTATCCGTTCAGGACTAGTGCCTCTTTCAGTTCAACAGGGGAGAAAAAAACATAGATAGCGAAGTCCTACAAAGAAAATGAGAAATATAAATACAATCAAGAGGGAAAGACATATTTGAATGTGGTTTCAGGACTGCAGAGATGTCATGCAACTGGAGAGAGGCTCACTTAATGAATGTGTTTGAACATTGCCAGGTACGTTTTCAAACCATCTTATAAATAAGTTACTCAAATATTCAGTCGTAAAATGTATCAATTAACCAAACTAGTGCATCCTAAAAACTTGCACTGATAAATAGTCATTCTTTCCAATATGTCAAGAATGAATTAGGATTGACAAGTTTGTGAGTTTCTATTTCCAAGGGAATTTCCACATTCTACAGTTGGTCTTTGGTAGCAGATCTTTTTCAATAGTTATTTATATATAAATTTGTATGTAAAGTGCTGCCTTCAACCTGGCTGCAAGTGGGCATTCCCTGGGAATGTGAATACACTTGCAAGTACTCAGGACCCAGCTCTAGGTCATCTAATTTAACTGGTCTGGTGTGTGGTCCATGGGTCAGCAACATCAGCATCTCCTAGGAGCTTGTTAAAAATGCAGACTCTCAGGCACCACCCTAGACCTAGTGAATCAGGATCTGTGCTTTAATAAGATCCCCAGATGATATGTGTGCATTAAAAAATTTGAGAAGCACTGGTCCAGGCATTGGTGCTTTTAAAAAGCTCCCAAGATGATTCTATAGGCAGCTAAGTTTGAGAATCACTGATACGTAGAAGCTAAAAACATCCTTTTCTGATTCTGTTCAATATGGTAGACACTAATCATATGTAGCTATAGAGCAACGTTGCTGGTGTGACTGAGATCCTGAAATTTTTGTTATATTGTGCAACTATTTTGTCCTAGGCACTGAAGGCTTTAAACACACTTCCCATTCAATCCTCATGCCAACACTATAAGGCTGTAGTAGGTTGATGGTTAGTATTGGCCAGAGCAGGACTAGAACATACAATTTCTTTTTTCCTTTTAACTATTTTTTATTATGTAAATCTTCATTTGCATCCTTAGTAAAATAATGGACATTTGCCTCCATGTGCCTTCTGAACTCATCTAATGAGTTTTGCTGTTAACACAATCACAAGGACAACTCCACTCTATCCATGGGGTTGTTGGAGAGGCAGTAGAGGGTGAGGATTAAGCATAAGAGTTTTGGAGTCAGACTGAGTATAAACAAGCGTTCCTGGCTCTACCATTTACCAGCTTGCCCACAACCTTGAGCAAGTTCCTATTGCTGAGAAGTTTCTCTGTGCTTTAATTTCCATGATTATGTGTATGTATTTTCTCCCATTAAAAACAAACAAACATTCAGATTGATATTTAATATAAAACACTTCCAAAAAAAATAAATAAAAGACTGGCTAGAGATACATTTTCTAAATAGATCTCAAGCTGTATTTGTATGCCCTGATGACATGGCTATGGTGCAAACCCATCAACAAGCTTGATCCTGAGAAACCTGCTTCCTTACCTATAAAACAGGGATAGTGATCACGTTTTATTTCAGAAGCTGGAAAGTTCTTTGAGCACACCAAAGCAGTACATGAATGATAATTGTAGTTGCAGGTGTTTTATCAGGATTATCTGCTACCTGGATACATTATGGGCTCGTATTCTTCTCTTGAGAAGACTTTCTAAACTTAGGTTTACTTAGCAAAGTGAGTAGGGAGTAGGGGACCAAAGTGACCTTCCATCTTGCTTTCTCATCCTTCATGCAGAATTCCACAATAGTAAAAACGGTTCCAAAGTGAGGAATGTGCACTGAGTGAACATGTTGTCCCAGAGGTATAGAAAGTGGCAGATGGTACCATCCACCATCCCTCAGCCAAACTCACCCAGATGGTGATGGCTGCCATTTGTTGAGCATTTGCTACATACTCCCCACTTCATACACAACCTCCTACTTAGGCTTGAAACATCCCTTGAGGTCAGTGTTGGTCTTATTCCCATTTTATGAAATAGTCCAAGGGAGTTTAGGTTTAGTTTAGTTTTGGAAATGCTAATATCCAACCCGGGGCCACTTGACTTGAGAACCCTAATTGTTAATCGCATTTTACTCTTTCCTTAGATTCTTTTGAATAACCTGGAACAGTTGCATATCCTAGAAATTCTAACCTTAACTCAAATCTTGACAATTTAGAATTTTTCTCTCAAGTTAAGGTCTAGAATTTTTCTCTCAAGTTAAGTCTCCAATTTCTGCCAAGTCCCTGGGCACTATAGGCATTTACCTTTATCCTCACCATCGCTCAGACCGTTGTGGTGTGGGCAGCCTCTTTCCTTTCATGATCCCGTTTTACCTCCTAGTGCCACATCTCAGTAGACAGGAAGGCCTTTTAAATGATAGTCTGTTTTATTGTTTAATGGTCTTAGTTGAAGGATGGATGGGAGAGTGGCAAGAAGGTGCTTAGTATTTTTTCTCTTTAATTTTTGTTTTATCAAGCAAACTTCCTTTCTCCTCTGTGAATTCCCAGCTGCAAGATAAATAGCCTTGTATCTTACAAGTTAAATACAATTACTGCTATCAAACCTAGAGCTTTTTTCTCTCTCCCATAAATGTCTCTTAGAAGCTGATAAGCATTTCAAGGGAAACTGTAGGCTTGGGCTAATGCTAAAATTAAATATAACCACCCAGAAGACAAAAAAGAACAGATAGATGTGTGTGTGTGTGTATGTGTGTGTGTGTGTGTGTGTGTATTAACATTAACATTTATCCTATGAAAAAGAAGAACGTGTTGGGCAGAGGGAGAGAGAACACATGGACACAGGGCACATGGAAACTTGCCTCTAAGATATGAAGTTAACACACGACTCAAGGTTATTTATAAAGGAATTAAAATAAATATACACAAAGGATCTTGTTATAATTATGAAGATGTATGTCAGACAATAGCAAATATTCTAACTAAAGACATTATTTATCCAGAATTCATTTGTGAATAGGACAGTGCTTTGGTCTATGGGGTTGTTAAGCAAAAGAATAATTTTGTTATAACCTTCTGTAGGATTTTATAGGATGCATGTTTTAGTCTGGGTCCTGGTTTGTATTTTTCTCATTTTTAGTCGACTATCTTGGGAGTTAAAAAGGAAGGTGAACCTTTATAAATTGAAAGACACATGGTATTTATTTAGCCATAAGTTAAATACTATAAATATTATAGTCTAGAGACTCAGTGAAATGAGTAATGAGAAATTTGAGGGTCACTTCCAGGCACTATTTAATTAGAGATATAAGGAAAAGGATTCCTTAATTTCCATCTATAATACATATACTCATATTAAATCACATCCTTGAAATAATACCTTCAAGATTAGAAATACAGTATAGTCACACTTTATGTGAATTCTAAATTATAGTCATTCGAAATAGTGTGGTATGAAAATATTAATAACACCTCACTCTATGTGAGGCATCTGTAATAACACGAATTCTTCTGAATTAAAACAATCATCAAACAGTGCATAATTCCAAAGCTAGTTAGTGAATTACAAGTTTTGTTTTCCCTGTTGTCACATGGAAGCTCCAGTTTAAGTAGTTTATAGAAATTCTGGCTTGTAGAATTTGCCTTTAATTATGAAAATACAAAATTATTATCCCAACCATAAAATACAGTTGCCCTGTACTATTTTCCTTCTGCCCCAGAGTTGGATGAACATCAAATGCCCCAACACACATACAAGAACATAGTTTTATTCACAGGAAAAGTTTCCAAGTTTCACTCTCCTTATTTAAATTTTGCACAAGGTTTCAGGGTACCTCCAGTTATTCAAAGTCTAAAAGGAACATTGAGCTTCTTTGAGAACGGTGGTACATAAATATCCAATAATAATAATATATATTCACATACAGTATGTCATTTATAATTCTATAAAGCAGAGAGGGTAATGAAAGGTGCTCTATACTGTAAATCGCTCAATCGATTGTAATCATATTGCAGCTCATCTCAAAGAGATAAAGACTTTCTGCTCCTCTAAAATCCCTGTCAATATCCCAGCAGGCCAAAGAGAGGGGAAAGGAGGTCAGAAGGGGAAGAAGGGAAAGAGTCAAGGACAAAGAGACACTTTTAATTTTCAGTTCATAGCGTTAACATGGATTTGATTGCATTCCCGGTGATATTTAGTTTGCTCCGTAAGGTGCATTTCTTTTTCACATGATACTTTTGCAACCTTTCAGTAAGTCCGTGGTGCTCTGTGTTGGCCTCGATGACAGAGTTTGCCAAATGCCAACAGTAGATATATACTACTGCATAAGGAGACTTAGGGACTAGGTGCGTAAACAGAAAATGACAATTTCACAGAAGTCAAATGCTGAAGTATAATCAAACGATGGAATTGTCTTGGCAATAGGCTAGCAAAATATTTATATTGCACTTTCAAATAGCAGAAACACTGCAAAATTCTTTTTGTCTTTTATCTAACTCCTGTTGCGTTGAATGTAAAAATGTTGCTATTTCATTAACCTCATCAATGGGCTGGGTTTGAGTGGAGCCATCTCTTTATGCATTCATTCATTCACCATTCAACAAATATTTATTCACATCTACTTTGCATAGGAATCTGTGATAGATGATGGGGATATGGTGAGAAATAAAACACAGCCCCTTTCCTTAAGGATCCTCTAGTGTAGTGGAAGAGAAATATAAGTATACAAGCAAGGTAATTTTAATCCATAAACTTTATGGAGCAGTTATTAAATGCCAGGCAGTGGACTGAGTTCTTGTATTGTCTTCACAATAGCCTTAAGGGGTAGATACTATTTTTATCATTTCACAAATGAGAATAGGAGGCTTATAAGATTAGTTAACTCTCCCAGGATCAAGCTGGTACGTGGAGAATGAACTGAAGCCCATATGTCTTGGAAGGCAAACCCAACGCTCCTGTGCACGACACTACCTTGTTCTGCAATTCCTCATCGTGAAATAAGGTGTTATTATTGGGCTGAGATCTGGGTTCAACTGCAGGCACATAAAGAAATGCCTGATGGAGCCTAGAGACAAGATAGGAGTGAGCATGGGCTGAAATTTGGACTGTGACCTTGGACCCTTGGATTCTCTGAATCAATGCTAATAAGCTATGTTCCCCTACCTAGACACACACAAGTGTAAAATGTGACAACCTACACCTTTCACATTGAGGGAAGTAATGGGCATGGTTTTATTTTTGCCTTTTAAAAAAAAATTTACCGCTTTATAGAGGTATGATTTATATGCAAAAAAAAAAAAACCTGCACATACTTAGTGTGTACGATTTGATGCATTTGGACTTATGTACAAATGACACCATCAACACAATCAATATAATAAACATCACATTCAGCATGCTTTATTTCACTTAGGATCATCTTCTCAGTGGTTCCAGACAGCAGTATTAATTTCCCTCCTTTAGAGATGAATAAACCAAGGCTCAGAGAGGTTGAGCTCATTTGCTACAGTCACTTGTCTAGCAAGTGTCAACTCTGGTATTCCACAGAGACTTGTTTGTTCTCACACCCCAATCCCTTTGTTACCCACTTTTCCAACTGTCTTCCAGGAGCACTCCAGTTTGCATTGTATATAGAGCTCAGATTCATTTGGTTGACAGATATAATATAAATTCACATGCAAATTTACTCTTGTTTTCTACATCCTAGTGCATGCAGAACACTCTGTAATCCCATTATTAAACATTTACTAGAAATATGCTTCTGCCCAATGCACAATTGCCAGCCTCAATGTTTAATTAAACTAAATTTGTTTTCATTTTAATCACATTATAGAAATGTGGTTTCCTCAGAGTTTAATGGTGAGCTCATTCCAAATGCCTCCAAGTGTCTGAAACCTGTATATCCCAGAGAAAGGGATGAGGATGTTACAACCTATCCTAGCATATAGCATTTTAGGGGAATAATACTGGTTAATAAATAGGTACTACTGGGATACAGTATTTGTTACTGAATCCTCATAGTATCCTGGAAAGGGATTCTATCATTATTACCATTTTAGAGGTGAGAAAACTAAGTCTCAGAGAGGTTAAGTAACATGTTCCAGTGTAGCACAGCTAGTTAAGTGGCAGGCCCAACCTGGATTCAAATGTAGGCAGGGAAGTCCTTACACCTTTATTTAGATAAGGGGTCAACAAACATTTTCTCTCAAATGCCAAATTGTAAATATTATAGGCTTTAAAAACCTATATTAATATAAATATATTTATATATTTAATGTTATACTTAGATATTTATTAATATAACTATTATAGGTTTATAACTTTATTGCACTTATTCAACTCTGCTGTTGTAATACAAAAAGAACCACAGACAATATATAAATGAATAAGCACATGGTTTATTCCAATAAAAGTTGCTTTACACAAACAAGCCGTGATGAGCCAGATTTGTCCCTTAATTGTAGTTGGGTGACCCTTGATTTAGATTGTGGGTATTTTGAATCCTACAGTCTTTACTGGTCCATTAGCTTTGTTTTTCAGATCATCTTATCTCTTTTTAGAATAAAGAGAGCAAGATAATCTCTAAGTGGAGGAGTTAAATCCCCAGAGACATAGAGAATAGTACTACTATGTAGAGTGACATAAATTGGTGGGGTTAATTTAGGATAAAGAAACAGAGCGTACACAGGGACAGGCACTCCATTTGCCTGTACTTAAAAACAACAAACTAACAACAAAACCACCAAATACCACTTTCCTAACTCCACATCAAAGACACAGATTCAATTCTATCTTCATGTATATTTTACCACACCTTGCTTAGAGCAAGATTGGAAGGTGACAAACAGGAAGCCTTGTTTCTTTAGTTCTGTTGCTTCTACTTAGTAACTATAAACTGTGGTGATCCAAATATAGTTTCTGCCCCTCTCCCAAAGAATGTCATACATTTTTCTTTGAAATTTATGGATTTTTATTAGCCACGGTCTTAGCTGCCCTAGACTATTCCCCATAGCCCTTCTGCGTAGCCAGTTGATGCCTAGCATTTATCTTTTCTCCTACCTGCTCCCTGACAGTCCATCTTCTACATCCCAGAGACATTCCCTGCATCTTCCCAGCATTGCTTGTCCCTGTGCAGCAGCTTTGCTTGTCCCTATCAAGCTTCCTGCTTGAGCTTCTGCTTCATTTCTGGCCCTCAATCTGCTGTTAGAGGGAGGACTATCCTTAGAGGCAGCTCAGCCTACTTCCCGCTGAGTTGTAGAGATTTTAGAATCTGGTTCTCTATTTATTAAAGCAAGAAGCAGTTATGGGTTTTTACAGGTGTGTATATGCATAAAAGCATGTGGCTGTTTAAAATAAATTTTTAGAAATCATTTTGACCTACATATTCCTATTGCCACCCCACCATTTTACTCTATCTGTGTATTTGCATGTTTTTAAGATCTCACATGTAAGTGAGATCGTGCAGTATTTTTCTTTCCGTACAAAGTGGTAGTTATGAAGGATGACTCGGTCTAGAGCTCTAATGTACAACATGAAGGCTATATTTAATAACATTATATTATGTGCTGGTAATTTGCCAAGAAAGTAGATTTTAAGATACTCTTACCATACATACACACACAAAAAGAAAGGTCACTATATGAGATGATGGGTATGTTACTTTGCTTGACTGTAGTAATCACTATTTATATCAAGGTTAAGTATTTCAAAACATCATGTACACCTTAAATACACACAATAAAAAATTTAAAAAAATTAAAGAACAAACAGGCATACCAAGTTATTTATAAAATAAGGATCCTTTCATATTTTGCTGACCTTGATACTGACTACAATAAAGTTATCAAAGTTCTTACGACCAGAATAGAAAGCATATACCTCCAGAGTTGGCTCCCTATAGCTCAAGCAAAATGTTCACAGTTTTTTAATCCTTTTTTAAAAAGAGTTAAGTATGGTAGGTGCTTAATAAGTGTTAAACTAAACAACTTACTGAAACTATTGGAGATGTCTGACTTTACTGACTGTATATATACAACAATAATATACGTTAAGGTATAGAGTGTACTTTATAAACACTGACTATAGATAATTTCATTTTATAGTAATAGGAAAATATCAAACATTTATGATTAATAATGTTTAATATTTACTAGGAAAGTTTTTGTTTCTTTGTTGAAACAATTAAATTTGATTTTATTAAAGTATTTTTTGCATTGGTGAGATGATTATTGGTCTCGAGGGGTGGATTTCTCAGTATAATGAAACAAATGATAAACGGGAGGAAGAACAAGATTTATGTATCCATGAAAGCTAGAAAAATAAATGTAAACCTAAGATAAATATAAATGTAAAATAAAAATAAATCTAAAATCTTCTCAGACAACCAAGGTTTAGAAATACTTATTACTTCATTTTTATGCCTATATAAAACTGTTTGTGAGGTGTTGACTGTTTCAAATAAAATAGAAATTTATATAAGCAAAGTTCAAGCTGAAGTCGAACTAAAATGCTTTTAGACTTTCAGAATGAATAGCTGGTGTTTTAGTGAATTTTCTATGGGGTAGGGTGGTACTGGTCTCTAGAATAGGTAAAAATAAAGGCAATCTGTGGAAAAGAATATATTGTTCTCAGGGAGCAACTGATCTCTTCTGGAGGAGGTAAACCAAGTGAAATCTAATAGTCTTACTTCATTTTGTGACTTTCTCCCACTACGACCTCAGAGAATTCGGGGCTCCAAGTAGGTCCATAAAGGGAATTTTGAAGCACTCTTAATAGATCTGTTCTTGACATAAGTCAACTGAACTGAGTGAGGTGCGTTGCCAACACGTTAACTGAAAGTCCTGACTGTCCCCAATTCCAGATCTCCACGGATAATTCTCCAGTCTTGTTTCTATTCTCAGTAGTTGCATATGATTCCTCTAAACCACTTGTTCAAGCCAACCTTCCTACTGGTCTGGTTGAAATGAGATAGTGGTTGTAGATGTCTCTGATAAACACATAGGCCAAAACGTTGCTGAAGTTTTCAGGCAGTAAATCTAGCTCATTCTGTGGCTGCATAATTGAATAAGTGTATCTTTTTGTCAGGTTACAGTTGCTTTAATATTATTTCTTGTCAAATGGAACAATCAGCATAATTGTACTTTGTTCCTCTCTCTTCTAGCTTTGATTCTTTGATTTGTGTCACTCTCCACCCCCATGCTTCCAGCCTCCCCACCCACCCACCTGAGTGGCCCCTGCAGCTACTTATAACAAGCAAACTGTTGACTACAGGGACCGGGAGTTTGAGCAATAATTGTGTGCTTTCAAACCTCACTGCCATTTGGAAGTGTATCACCAGCTGAAATCCCAATTGACACTGCCAAGCTCTAGGGACAGAAGCAACTCTAGTATATGCTTTCCTTTGTTTACAGAAACCACTTAAGTTCCTCTCTAAAAGTATTTATTAAACATCCATCTCTATAAATCCCTGTGCTAAAGACTGGATAATAGGACTGCAACCATTAATCTGACCAGGTTTAAATTCAACAGGTTAAATAGAGAGAAAATCAACATATTTCTTTACTACTCACTATGTCTAGGTTCTCATTTGTGAGTCACACTCAAAAATAAATCTTTGGACAACATCTTTGGGTTTTGGTTAAATGAGAAATTTCAATCCTTGTTCAGAAGTCTAAGCCCTTGTGAGGATTCCAGTGTGATTTAAATAAGCCACCATTCCTGATAATCAGAAATAAAAAACATAAAACCAAGAAAACTACATGTTCTCCTCTCACCTGTCTCTTGTCCTAATTACACCTTATACTAACTAATGTTGTAAGTGCTTTTTGACAAGACAGCAATGGTACATCAATAGACACTGCATGAACTTGAGTAGGCAAATCGAGTCACTCAAAGGCCTTCTTTTAATTTCTTGGATCATTATTGAAAAGATAAAAGCAGGTTTCTGAAAGAGAGAAGTTCAAAGAACCTAGTAATTAGAATGGTGGAAATACTAGGTGACCTGGTCCATTTCCCTAGTTGGGTCAGAAATTCCTACACAGTATGGACTAGTTTAATTTTATGAACCTAATTTGAAGTGTTACAGATGATAGACATTGTCTTTCTTCCACGAAGAGAATTGATCTGTCTGATTTCTCCTCTTTGGCCTTTTTTAAAAAATATTTATTTAAGTTCTTAAATATTAGGGATGTCAGTTGAAATTATTCTGAATCATTTCCTTATATCACAGATATTTATTTCTTACAGATATCTAGGAGCCGTTTCTTGTTACAAGGTGCAAGCTTCTATGGAGCACAAATAAAAAGCATGTTTTCATTTAAGATATTTGTAAACTCTCTCTATACTGTAGACACACACAGACATCACACACTCACACATACGCACACACATCACTGGGTAAATATAAAGAGCATTGCATTTTCCTTAGCACATGGCAAATGTCCAATAAATATCTTTAAATTTAAAATAGCTTATAATCTTTAGACATATTCCTCAGATAGCCAAGATTTGATATATATTTAATGTCATATTAAATGACGATAAAAAGGAAGAGCCATTACTATTTTATTTATATGTCTCAAGTATGTGGTTTATCGAAGGTTAGAAGAACCTTAGTGGTTATCTAAACCTTCAAAGCTGATAATTTAATATTTTGTTGGATTCCAGGATACCTGCCTCTTTTGAGGTGAAAAAGTCAATTTCTTGAATATTCTTGAGCACTTAAGATGTTTCAGTGTTTGGTGCCATTGTGTGTTGAGGAGGAGATTGTGGAAGTAGAACAGTGTAACAAGATTTTTTTTTAAAACCTGTTTCTAAGGTGATTATAATTTCATAGGGAAAAAAAAAAACATGACTGTAAAAACTGATACTCAGTGCAGAATAGTGGAGTCTGGGTGCCAGATAAATATTTAAAATGTATGTATTGTTTTACATAATCATTGACCACTTTCTTAAAAGTGATTTTAAAAGCCCTAATTTTTTTAGATGCTATTCTGGCCATTAAATTTACAATATGAACTAATATTTGAGACATAAACCATGACTTATTTTTAATGACTGAAGAAATGTGTGTCACTTCCCTTGAGTTGTAAATCAGAACTTTTAGCAATGTTAGTTGTCCTTACTCTTTCTGTAACAGCTTAATTCATAGATCTTGATCATTTTGGGTGCTTTTCTTTAGGGTCCAGCTGCCAATCACAAACTAATGCAATACCAATCTAATACCAGTTATAAAGTCTTAGGGAAATGACTTCTAAACTTTTCTCCATAAGTTTATAAATGCTGCTTTTGGCTAATCCATAAACTTTAAGAAGGGTTGACGAGGCAATGCCTGTTTTTCAAAAGCCAAGGTTGCAAAGTGGAAATGTTTTCTTGTCCAGTCCTGATCTTTAATCGGCGTTTTGCTTTGTTTTTATCGTTCTGTGTTCATAGGAAATGTGGTGGGGAGTACTTTTCTATTCTAAGTATAGGTAAGGCTATTCATGACCAGGGATTATTCATACCCTGCAGGAACATAAATTGTTTTGTTTGGTTTGGTTTTGGAAGGTTAGGTTCAAGGATGGCAGTGAAAGCCGTATTTGCTCAGATAAGAAGGGTTAACCCTAACCCCAACCGCTAATCCTTCAAGACTCCTCATGAAACCATTTATGAAGTGAGAAATCCATTTATGGGGTGGGGGTGGGGATCACAGTACCAGAAAGTCTTACTAGTAAATTCAGAATTCAGCCTGCTCTTTTTACTAATCTCTGTCCACCCCCTATTCAAATAGTGATGAAGGAGGTCAGATAAATAGCACCTTGTCCCCTTGTTAGCTCTACTCATCATGGCCTTTGGAGACACGCCACACTTCTCTCCTTCCCCTTCCCCTCGTCTAAGTCTAGAAATGGAGATCAGAGAACTATCAATTCTTCTCCAGTTTCCTTGCCCTGCCCCAACTCTGTCAGCCTTCCCCTCTCCCTCTCCACTCAGGAGCTGCCTTATCACAGCCCTTCTATTTGTTATCTCCTTAGAAAGAAGAACAGGGCTAAGAACAGGTAACAGGGGCCCAGGTCTCTCTGTTTTCATCCCAGGACTCCTAAGGCTTTTGCTATACAAGCTCCTTCCAGAGACAGAAACTGAGCTGCCTCCACTGGCTGTTGAGCCTGGACAGAAACCCTCCTAGGAGACGGTCCTTCTTTTACTCACTCTCAGTTTCCTTGCTCTTCCTAGATTTCCTGACTTCTTACCTACATCATTTAGTGTTTGCTACAAGCAAACCACCCTAAAACTTTGCTCTTTATTGGCTCACGTGGATGTTTTTTTCTGTTCTGGGTTGGCTTGGATGCAACTAGGTGATCCTGATGGACTCATTCACTTCTCTGGGGCCTAGGATGAGATGGCTGAGTTGACCGAGTGGGTTCAAATGTCTGCATTTCTTTTCTCATGAAAGAGGAGCTTAGACTGGTCTTCTCTGAGTGGCAATCTCAGGCTTTGGCAGCACGAAAGGGCAAGCACCAATACGCGAGTGCTGTTCAAGCCTCCTCTTGCAACACATTTGCTAGTGGATAATATGCCAGAGCAAGTCCCGCAGTCAACCTGGAATCAAGGGATGGAAAAACAGACTCCACCTCTGACGGGAGGAGTGACACAGGCCCCTTGCAAAGGGGCATAGGTATTAGAAGGGGATTGTAGCTGTTTTTCAATTTAACACACTGGAAGAGAAGAAAGGTTCTGGCTTTAACAATTGTATCTCCCTCTGAAAATTTTACACTCTCAACCTTAAATTGAGGTCCCAAGCCAAAGTCAGAAATCAGTGACTTCACTAAGGAATTGTCCTTTCTTGTCTTTAAAACATAGTATTTTAAAATTAATCTAGACTATTCCTGCCATATCACATGCCTTCTTTTTTCTTTTTTTCTCAGTATGTCTGATCGTTTTGCCTTAAATTAATTGCTCTTTGAAAAATTAAATGCCCATTTAAAAAATTTTAATCCTCATTTATATTCTCTCTGAATATAATACTTTCAAATACTTTATTTGCCTTTGTTTTGGATATTTGTGATCTATCAGTGTTATTTATAAAATGTGTTATATTTGGGCCGGGCATGGTGGTGAGCACCTGTAGGCTCTAGCTACTCGAAAGGCTGAGCCCAGGAGTTCAAGGTTACAGCTGTGATCTATGATCAAGGGACTGCACTCCAGCCGGGATGACAGAGGGAGACCTTGTCTCAAAAAAAACAACAAAAAAAAACACAAAAGTGTTATATTTGTATAAGATATGTTCTCCCTTTTCTTTTCATCTTTTCTTCTGATTGTTTTAAACAAAGATAGTTATGTCATAAAAACAGCTCCCATGTTTATCCATACTTTTCTCTAGACATTTCTCTGAGCTTAATACATTGTTGTTTATCACTATCCTTTGTTTGTAGCCAGATTTGAGGCCACGTTTCAGTTCTCACAAATGAATCAATTTGAATTAATTTGCCACATAGAGTTAACGAGGCATTGTATAAATTCAAGATATACTACAACTCCTGCATTCCCTGAGGTTATTTCTTCTCTGGGAAAATGTTGATTCGTGTACCATATTGCCATAGTGTATATCTGACCTTTGAATCTTACACTAAATGATGCATGGCTGCCAACTGGTTTATTTTTTGAGAAGCCTTGGAAATGCCATGCAACCAAAAAAAAATAGGAGTATAGAAAAATCTTTAATTAATACCTCTGTGGGGAGAGGGTTGTCTTAAAGATCTACACTCTCTGATGATTGCCTATGCTAGGAGTTCTATTTCCAGTGATGTTAGAACAGAACATTGATGTTAGCAGAAGTTTGAGAAACATCAAAATAGGAAAAATATATTTCTTAGATGACCTTTGAGGTCTTTACAACCTTAAAATTCTAGGCTTCATCACTTAAATTATAAACTTTAAGTTCCAGTGAACTCTACTTCCAGAAATGGCATTTGTGAAATTATAAAACAAAAAAGCATTTGCTTAAGAAAGACCTCAATGGCTATCTGAAAGGCTCTCACTCCCATGCATGTACATCTTCATCTGTGACCAACAGATTCTTTAGCAAAGAGAGTTTCCTTTATACTGGAAAGACTGATGCAAACAAAATTATGAAAGTCTTCCACCCCCCTCAGAAAAGGTAAAGAAATGGTAATAGAGTTCTTCAAAGGAGCTCAAACTTCTGGATCTTAGAGGATAACCTCTTAAGGTGCATAAGGAATGTGAACGCCAAGCCCCTGTTAATGTTCACTCACAGATAATTATTAATAATAGGAGACAGAATAGAAAAGTAGCTGGGGAAAAAGTGTCCTAAATTTTACATTGTATAAAAGGATAGATCTATTCAACTTAGGACTGCTCTCTAAAAATTGTCAAGTGTTTCATCTGACAGAAAAGTCGGTACACATTTAACCAGATTCAACAGATTCTGGTGATGACTGCAGACTAACATGGGCTCATCAAAACAGATTTTACCAAACTAGTATAAATTTCTTTTGGGTAGCATTAGCAACTGACAGTTGAGGAGAATGTTACAGATACGGTGCATAGTGTATCTTAGTTTCCCTAAAAGAGAATACCCTAATGGAAGGAGAGCTATGAAGGAATCTTATGGAGATCTGTCTGTGGTTGTGATCAGATGAAGTTAGTCTGTATCTATTGCTATGTAACCAATTACCCCACTAAGTTTTAGGGTCAACTTAAATGATAAAAGTAACATTTATTATCTCAAAGTTGCTGTAAGTCAGAATTTGATAGCAGCCTAGCTGAAGGTGTCTGATGAGTTGCAGTCAAGATATCAACTAGGGCTGCAGTCATCTTAATGTTATCTGGGCCCGGAAGATCTGATTACATGAGAGACCATTCACAATGATGTTTACAGGAAGCTTCAATTCCTCTCTGGCTATTATTGTCTGGATGTTTCTTTCTGGCTGTTGTCCTCTTGGGCTGAGTTCCTTACCATGCCTCCATAGGGCTTCTTAAGTGTCCTCATGACATGACAGTAGCTTGCTCAGAATGAGTGGTTTGAGGGAGAGATAAAACAGAGAGTCTCAGTGCCTTTTAGGACTTATTCTCTAAATCCACACACTGTCTTTCTACCATATCTTATTCTTTAGAATCAAGTCACTAAGTCCAGCTTGCATTTAAGTTTGGGGTACAGACAGGAGTTTCAAAACATTTGTAGATAATTTAAAGCTATACCCAAATCCTCCCATTCCATAAAATTTTCAGGGACTAGAATAAATGTATAAAAGATATGCTTATTGAATTTGCAGGTGACAAAAGCTAAAAGAGGTATCTCCTACAAGAAACAAAAAACCTGGAGGTAAACATTTTCTTTTCAGGTTTGAGTGCTGTTATGAAACAAAAAAGAATACATTCAATGGGATATAATTAAAGTTCTGCTTTGAAATTCACAAAATGTATTGCATGAATACAAGATGGCCCAATCTTTTTGGGAGGCAATTAAATTGGAAACGTACTTGGATTTTAGTTGAAAACAAGCCTAATATGTGGTTGTGCTATAATATAGTTGTTTAGACAACTGTCGTAAACCAGTATACTAACCAGGCCATGGATGGGCGATGAATGGAACAGTGATTGCTACTTTCAGATCTCTTGGAAATAATATATTAATTTATAGGCATGAGGTTCAAGGCTGGCCTAAAAGTCTTATAATTTATAAACACCAGAGATTCCATAGAGTCTAAACAGAAGGATTACTATAGCATAAATTTATTATGGCATCAGAGATGTTACTAATGGTGTGACTTTCCTATTTACGGGGATGAAAATGTTCCTACATGTTGCCAGTGAAATTGTCCTCCCAAACCTCCTACTGGTCCTCTGAGCAGTGTCGTGACAGCACACATGTATGTTTAAATGAACAGAACTTTTTTTGAATCAAATATTCTAGCATTCTGGCTTTAAAAAGTTTGAGTTTGATGTCCTCTGTTTAAAAATGAAGACAAACATGAGAGAAATTAAAGGAGATGGAGATGAGGAGTGGGAGGAAGAGGGTGGATAGAGAGAAATAAAAGAAACCAACAAGACTAAAGAGAAACAAGGAGATCACACAGAGGGAAGACACGCAGGAATGCACAGATCATGTGTAAGAATGAGCCCCAAAATAACACTGTGGCTTTTGCAAAGAGGAAATATGTGATAAGAGGAAAGGCACCTGGGGAAATCTTGAAGGGATCATATGTCAAATAGCCAAAGAAGGAACATTAAAGCTTTCTTTTGAAAAAGAAATTTGAAAATATTTAACACTAAAAGTCATGTAGGGAAGTAATTCTTGTTGAGTTTGCCTTCTTTATAGTTTAACTCTTCTGAGTCACGTACTTGTTATAACAATAACAGCAATAGTAAAAAGTCATATATTGAAGGTTTATTATGTGCCACATGTTTTGCTAAATGCTTTGTATACATTTCCTGTATTAATTGTCACAGCAATCACACTGCAGTTATTATTATAATCCCCATTTTATATATGGCAAAACTAAAGGAACCAGACAAAATCCAGATGTTGAAATCAACTAGTCTAGCTTCAGTGCATATTTCAGAATAATTATAGAATAATTATTTCAGAAAAAAGTGACAACATTTCAGGAAGGAAAGCAAATTTTATAGTCAGTTTATGTTTTGTTAATTTATAGCATTCCGTTTTTAAGAGTGGCTCTTAAATAAAGAATTGATGCTAGGTAGACCTATCATACTGAAGAAAGTACCATTAGAAATTGCTTGAAAACACTCTCTTAAACTATGGAAATGAATAAAGATGTCACAATCACATGAGCCTGGTTTTATTAATCTTTCTGGGATTGAAAATATCCTTGATGGATAACGAGAAGTGAACAGAAATTACAGGAGAAATGAGCTTCAGGAAGAGAATTAAGAAGGGCCTCAAAATGCAAAGAAAGGATAGGGATTGGTGATATACGTTCTAATTATTGCATTAAGATAAATCATCTTTAGTATAATAACACATCAACAGAAATGGCTGTTTGATTTAGGCTTAGGATGTAAAAGAGAAGTTCAGTGGTGATATGTATGCACAAAACACGTATATTCAGCCAGCAACAAAAGCCAAGGAATAGGGAAACGGTCACTTTGGTAGCTCGACCTAGTGCACCAGGGTTACATCTCCAGCATGGCTCCGTTCTCATCCCATAGCCTGTAAGTACTAGAACCTGAGGACTGAAGAGAACTGAGTATCTACAGCCACATCAGTGAGAGAACATAGGCAGGGACTAGAGCTCAGTGAAAACATCAAGACTAGCAAAGGTTCTGGAAGGCTTTTTAGGCTGGGATCCCCCTTCCACCCAATACTCCCTAACCCTGTTATTGGGAGAAAGGACTTTCATTTTGTAGTCTTAGACATGTGTTAGGGAAAGATCCTGAGAATTAATTCATGCACTCTCTCAATGCCCAATTTCATTTGACTCCCCATGAGCTAAGCTCTTGCCTGGATTATCACATTTAATTTGTATAAGATCATGCAACATAGATATTATCTTTTTTTATGAACAGATGAAGAAACCAAGACTTGTATAGATTAAGTAAATTATGAGGCTGGATTTGATCCAAAGTTTGTCTGACTCCGTAACCAATGCTCTTTTAAACTGATGTTGGAGCCATCTTTGCTTAAATAGCTCCACTTGTGTAGCCTTGAGATGGTAGATCCATACTATGTCTTCGATACAGGAAGGAAATGATAATATGTCTGGTCATGTATATTTTCCATTTCAGTACATACCCAAAAGACATGTAGAAATGAGTTTTATCAGCTAAGTTAGAATATTCTTGGTTGATGCACACTGGTTTCCAGGGCTCAACATCTCATCACTTAGGAAAGGTGGTTCTCCCTGGCTCAAGAAACCACTTAAGTGAGTCTGAAAAAGCTCCCTTGCTTAATAATGCCCTTGTGCTCTGGGTCTATTAATTCACTTCACCCAGCCGATCAGTTTTCTGTTCCAAGAGATTAATTTCTTTACCTCGGCACACTAAAGGATCAAGGCTCACAACATATAAATAGTTCTTATTTCTTCAGCCCCAAGGTGTGTTGTAAGGATTAATGAGATGATGCTTATAATTGCATTTTGAGTTCCTTGGTCAAAGGCACTTCATAAATACAAGATATTAGTTCTTTGCTGAGGTTCATCCATCAATTACAAGTGGCCAAACATTCTAGATGCCCTCTGGGTAGCACAACACCTCCCTCTCTGATTCTAAAAGAGTTGATCTGTGGCAATGCCAGAAATGTACTAGAGCCAAGCTCAGGGTTTCCCCAGTTCCTTTCCTTTAGTGTCATATATTTTTCAGAAAGTGTTCTTTGGGGACAGAGATGTGGCAAGAACCTATGAACCTCCCTACTACTTGAAGGCAGCAGTACTACTACACCGATTTTCTTTTGCCTCTGGTTCTATTACATAACATTCATTCTTTGACTGTTATTAGACTCACAGTCTGATTTTTTTAGTGTCAACAAAGCAATAAAGAAAACTTTTCCTTCCTTTATTTCAGGGCTCAAAACAAAATGCAAAATTACCTCTGGCATTAATTTTGCACTGATGAATGTTGTAACAATGCTCCTATTAGCACATCCACGTGCTTGACAACATTTCAGATGGTATTAATAGTCTACCTACAAGAAAGTGCTTTGTGCCATCCTGGTGCAAATTGCTGGACCCTTTAAGCCACTCTTCCTTAACTTAGCAGCAGTATATCATCATTACCTGTAGCTGGACCAAGAAATCACATTTTTCAATGTCTGAATTGCTCTTTTACTTTCAGTGGCTTTAGCAACCCACTTTGTTTTGGAAATGGGGTTAGCTGAGTATATTTTAGAAGATACAGAAAAATAAAAAGCAATAGCTAGTAGATTTAGGGGATATTTAGGATGTTACATTTTCTATGGTCAGTTGATCTTCACAAGATAACTTTTGTGGGACCAAATAGGATATGGTCATCTTTTTTTTTTTCTTTTATTTCAGCATATTATGGGGGGTACAGATGTTTAGGTTACGTGTGTTGCCCTTGGTTCCCCCCTCAAGTCCGTGTTT
>NW_012150840.1:19351884-19353183 GCF_000956105.1 Propithecus coquereli
ACACACACACACACACACACACACACACGCACACTTATTTTAAGTAGAATAAAATGTGACTAATATTTTTTTCTAAAATCCAGTCCTTTGTAGGTGAGTATCAGATCCATAGGAGTAATTTAAGAACTTTTTATTTGAAGATTTTTTGTGTAATTAATAGATTTCTCAGTGTGATTAAGAACTGCGGTCATTACATTTTCTTTTGTCTAATTAGTAATGGACACATGCCTCCTTTCAATGGCATTATGAAGGTACTATTCATAAGGCCATTGTTTCCTGAGTATAGCGTCACTTTCTGTTGAAGAATTGATTTCATTCTTTGTTTAAACTTACATGCTCATTGCTATATGAAATGTATAACTGAATGTCACTAAGAATTTAACACAAATGTATATGAATTTGGTGAGGTTTGTTTAGCTGTCAGAATAGTCCTGTGTATGAATCCTTCTATTTAGAAAGTTGTTTGCTCTTCAATCAGTTTAGCAAATGGGGCTGGGGCAAAGGAACTCATTCTCATGCACATGTTTCTATTAACAAAACAATTCTTACTAATGTTTGAAATAAATTAAAATAAAAACCAACAAGAACATGAAAAGAGACTAAGAACAATGTTAATGTGGCAATTTAAACCAATTTGGTTTTCCAGATGACCTTCCATCTTTCACAACTTTTAACAACATGCAACATCACTATCCTTAGTGCCAGATACTGTCAATCTGGTGTGGACAACTTAAAACTTTTTTCTAAACGTCTTTAAAGCTGAGGTGGAGAAGAATGACTCTCTGTCACTTTTAGAAGGATCTAAGGTTGAATCATGGCTATGCCGTCCTCCTCCCCATATCACTTATTTTTTATCCAACATAATTACCTCTTTTTCTAGCCTATACTGTGTCCCAAAATAATTTTCCGTGGTGCTTCATGTTTAAAAGAGAGTGGATGGTGGGGGTGGAGATGCTTAGGAGGACCAAGAGCCCTATATATTTAAAGGAAGTAACTTCTTAATTAATTAATTTGGTGCATATTTGAACTCTGGCAATTTGTAATTTGGGTTACTTTTGATTTTGCCCTGCATTTTACTAAGAAACTTAGCCTGATATCTGCTATTGACTTCGCTAATCTATTCCACAGTGAGTAGAATGAAGGTCATTACTATATTTAACATTGCAGCCAACAATGCCAGATACAGAAAACCCAAAGTAATATTAATAGAATATATTCAAGGTAAATCTGGCACAAGCCAGTTGCTATTTCTCAGTGTGGTATTCTGCCGTGGCTAAAACCTTAGAGGATGAATAACAA
>NW_012150840.1:19353233-19423596 GCF_000956105.1 Propithecus coquereli
TTGCCCAAGGTCACACAGCTAAAAAATGGTAGTGTTGGGACTCAAAATGAGATCTGTCTCCAAAGCCCATAGTTTTAACTCCTGTGCTGTATTGATTATGGCTTTAAGAAAATCAATGTAAATTCTAATGAATAGGACCTATGTTTGGACCAATAAAGTATAAGAATAGTATAAAAGTTATTTTCTGTGCTATACAAGAGTTCTCTCTACTTTACACTTTTTCACTTGGAAAAATTTTTACTCCTTTGGGACTGTTAACAAATTTCAAGTCCTCACCTTAAAGAGGGACTGGTGTGTATTGGGGACCTACCGAAGGGTCGGGGTCAATTTGCTTTCCTTGTCTTACCTTCCTCTGTTCCTTGTTTCTTTTCTTCTGAATGTATTCACCCAAATGTAGGAGATATAAAGTTGACACATAAAGGTTGGAGCTATGTGTATGAACCAGTTGGGCCTTAATATTTTCACCTGAGAGTGTTCTGTTCTTCACAATATTATAATTCAACAGTTCATGTGCATGTTATACATGTCTCCAGGAGTTGAAATACTTGATAGTAGAGCCAATAGTCCAAATGAAAATGACCATGAGAGGCCAATTATATAATGACCTCAATTCCTTATCAAAAACAGATAGGAATAAACACACACACACACACACACACACACACACACACACACACGCACACTTATTTTAAGTAGAATAAAATGTGACTAATATTTTTTTCTAAAATCCAGTCCTTTGTAGGTGAGTATCAGATCCATAGGAGTAATTTAAGAACTTTTTATTTGAAGATTTTTTGTGTAATTAATAGATTTCTCAGTGTGATTAAGAACTGCGGTCATTACATTTTCTTTTGTCTAATTAGTAATGGACACATGCCTCCTTTCAATGGCATTATGAAGGTACTATTCATAAGGCCATTGTTTCCTGAGTATAGCGTCACTTTCTGTTGAAGAATTGATTTCATTCTTTGTTTAAACTTACATGCTCATTGCTATATGAAATGTATAACTGAATGTCACTAAGAATTTAACACAAATGTATATGAATTTGGTGAGGTTTGTTTAGCTGTCAGAATAGTCCTGTGTATGAATCCTTCTATTTAGAAAGTTGTTTGCTCTTCAATCAGTTTAGCAAATGGGGCTGGGGCAAAGGAACTCATTCTCATGCACATGTTTCTATTAACAAAACAATTCTTACTAATGTTTGAAATAAATTAAAATAAAAACCAACAAGAACATGAAAAGAGACTAAGAACAATGTTAATGTGGCAATTTAAACCAATTTGGTTTTCCAGATGACCTTCCATCTTTCACAACTTTTAACAACATGCAAGATCACTATCCTTAGTGCCAGATACTGTCAATCTGGTGTGGACAACTTAAAACTTTTTTCTAAACGTCTTTAAAGCTGAGGTGGAGAAGAATGACTCTCTGTCACTTTTAGAAGGATCTAAGGTTGAATCATGGCTATGCCGTCCTCCTCCCCATATCACTTATTTTTTATCCAACATAATTACCTCTTTTTCTAGCCTATACTGTGTCCCAAAATAATTTTCCGTGGTGCTTCATGTTTAAAAGAGAGTGGATGGTGGGGGTGGAGATGCTTAGGAGGACCAAGAGCCCCATATATTTAAAGGAAGTAACTTCTTAATTAATTAATTTGGTGCATATTTGAACTCTGGCAATTTGTAATTTGGGTTACTTTTGATTTTGCCCTGCATTTTACTAAGAAACTTAGCCTGATATCTGCTATTGACTTCGCTAATCTATTCCACAGTGAGTAGAATGAAGGTCATTACTATATTTAACATTGCAGCCAACAATGCCAGATACAGAAAACCCAAAGTAATATTAATAGAATATATTCAAGGTAAATCTGGCACAAGCCAGTTGCTATTTCTCAGTGTGGTATTCTGCCGTGGCTAAAACCTTAGAGGATGAATAACAACACCTTCTATGATATCTGTTACCTGTAGGGTGACATTAAGAGTTATATATAGAGGTTATTTTCAGAAAAACATGTGCTCCTTTTTTATGAAAACATCCGAAAATTTACCACATTTTATTTTGGATTAATAGAATTTTGTAGCAAGATTTACCAAGGAGGAACACTATAATGATCTCTAATTGGTAGCTATATTAATAGGTAAAACTAACTTTTTCCACAATGGGCTTATTGAGGCACCAAAAAGTTAAGTTGCATTTCTGATTTTCCTTCTTGCCTGCCCATCCCTTTTTTTTTTTCCTGTGAGAAATGATACTTTGAGAAACATCTTAAATTATCCGCTATAATCCAAAACTGTTAATTATTCTTTCTAGTTATTACATTTTATTTTTTGACCTGTTAATATGTTATAGTTCAGGCCAGCTAGATATGGTCCCATAATATAGGCTGAAAGCAGATTCATAGTTGCTTGTTTTTTTTTTTTTTGATGGATTTTTGTTGTTGTTTGTTTTAATTTCTGGATATTAAGAATATAAATAAGCTTCTTAGAATAATTTGTTCATAAGAGAAGCAAATGGGGAACCTTGCAAACATCCCCCAATATTGTTACCCTTTTCCCAATCTATTCCTCCCCCACACATATGGATGGCAGGTACCAGTTTAGTGACATGTGTAATCTTCTCAGCCAATAATAATTCCTGTATGGAGATGGACCTATGATTGAAATACTAAGGCATGCCTCTATTCACTTTATTTGATGCTATATGCAATCCTAATATTCCTTATGGCTTTTAGATTTCTTTGTAAATTGTTTCCAAGCCACCTGCTTTGAGATTTTTCTTTCATTTTTAATATCAGTGATTTGGAATGGAGTTCCGTAAGTTCCAATATAGGGCTATGAATCAGCAGTAAGGAATTACAATTCATCACCAATTTATGCTAGATCAATGTGAGGTTGGTTGATGAGATAGAACAGTTCCCAAAGCATGGCTTCATTATTTTGTTATTTGCAGCATATTCGTTAGGGGTGTATCTCCACAATACCACTCTCCAAGTCGGTCCTAATTAGAGTAACCATCCAGGAGTGGTAATGGCAGTTACGAAAGGAAGAGGAGGGCATGCTAGCAGTTAAAAGCATCATGTGTGAGCCTCAAAACTAATTAAATATTTCATGCTTGGAATAAGTATCCCTACCAGGCTTTATGAATGGATGCTTGTTCAGGAAGGACCTCTCATAGGAGGAGAGCGAGAGAAACAGAGAGAGAGAGAGAGGAAGTAAACATACCAAGTCAGTGTCTATTTGTAGTAATAAAATATAAGTGCTCAAAAGGCTACAAATGTTATGTCATTATATTTATAATTACCTTTATTTCCGGATATTTACTTTGTGTTTCCTTCTTTTTAGCAAATCTGGAAAAAGAGGTAGCGATAGAAAGACACGGCTTCACTGCTTTATCTCTTTAACATAGGTGGTGAGATGCCAGGGTCTCCTTTGTGGAATAAGTCTCCCTTGGCCATCAAGGCTTAAATTGTCTTCTTTGACTTCCCTTGGCCAGAAGGCAGAACAGTTGCAAGTACTTAAGAGGAGAATGAGGAAAGACAATGGCCCTATGCTTCTGATGAAGGTAGTGGATCATGCATGACTGAGAAGCTGAGGACCCCCCCTACATTGTTAAACTGATCTGGCAGGTGAATTACTCATAGGTCACGGAGATCTTTGCACCTCAGTGGGCCCAATTAAGGTGTGGTTGGGGTGAGATGGAGAGAAAGTGAAGGTAAACCCATTTCTATAAATGGCAACCCTCTTACTGATTCCTATTCCAAGCTACATTTCCAAAACATGATGGAGTACTGCATAGCTAAGACTAACCTGAGCTCTAAACCTATCAACCAAGGGCAGAGTGACTTCAACTCCACCTCTACTAAAGATAAATTGATATCTATCTCTAAAAACTTCATAAAACAAACCAAAAACCTAGGATGTTTTTTTAATGACTTATTGACTTTTCAGATTGTTTTTTAAGCTGTTTTTTAAACTTTAAAGGCAACACTGATAATGAACGCTTCCAAATGGTAAAACAGAAAATCCCCTTCAAATATAACCGGCCCGTAGAGGAGTGGCTGCAGGAAAAAGGTAACCGTCGTTAAAACTTTCATTTTAAAATCATTTGATTCTAAACCCTCATTTTTAAAGCCTGCAAATAAATGTTCCTTAAATGATAATCGCCTGCTGCATAAATGACTGTTTTAATTTTCATTATAATTTGTGTCAGCTTCCACATGCCATATGTTGATAAATCATGCTATAATACATTGCCATTAAAATACAGTTAAAGGGACTAACATCTAGCCTGCTATCAGCGTGACAACCACAAACAAGAAATTCCAGGAACCTCTAAAAAAGAAATGTATTATGGCAATTTAACCACTGCATGACATTATTTGTTAATTTGTTTTAAATTACCTCTTACACCAAAGCTTTCTAAAGAATTTTGAAAAGTATTTTTTAAACTTACATGTCAAGGCTGTTTTGGCTTTACTTTCCGTAGCATGGTTAACAAAAAAAAATCACAGATAGACTCTCGTAACTTAAACTGCTTAAAACAAATGTTATAAGGGGAGTGATTTTTTTTTAACATTTGTTCTTAAAAGAATGAGAAAGATGAATTTTGCCTTTAAATTCAAACCTACAGAGGCAAAATTATTTTATAAGAGATTAATTGTGTCCTAGCTGCTGACTGAAACTAAATCAAAACAAAAGCAAACTTATTACACTTTGGTTGTGTGATACCCTTGTGTATTTGATGTTTTATGCAACAAAAGTGTAAGTAGTTAAGATAATGAGTTGGAAAGGAAAAGTCTCATGAAAGGCAAAACAGCAGTTTCTGATTTGCTGAAGAAAACAACCACTCTGTTAATAAAAGAGGGCAGCGGTTATAACTGATGTTAGAATTTTCTGTGTGGCTTCTACTTGTTAGGAGATAAACTATTGTCTTTCAATGAAGAAAATTCTCTCTCTCTAGGAAGCTATTTATTCTGTTCTTTCCTAAGCAATATAAATTACTTTTGTCTCAACACCTTAAACGATCTCTTAACGTTCCTGAAGATTTGATTGAGTTATATATAAGGAATAATCTGGTGTTTTAGTATACAACTTAACAAAATAAAGGACTACTACAGCTTTAAGTTGGGTGAAGACATTCAGACATTTAAACACGGAAAATCCTCACGGAGTCTTAACTGTTTGCCCTGTTTTAACCGTATGTGGTCTAATTAAAAATAAATTAAGAATAACTCTAAAAAGCAAATAATTTTGTTTCGTAATCACCAGCTCATAAAGTCCCTTTAACATTAAAGACAATGATTGCCTCACTTTTAGACAGGAAAAGAAAACTAGATGCATGTCTGAGTCTCATGTGCCTGAGAAAACTTTTTTGTTTCTTTTAATTTTATGTTAGTAATATTTTATTTTACTCCATTGCCTTTTGAAGTCTAAGTTTAATAGCATGCCAGGCATTTTCATTTGTATAAGCCATTATGATGTTATGAGTAGATTTTTAGTTTTTCTTACGATAGCATCGTTGTCAGTTGGCTTCCATATAGAAGGATGCTTTCAAATACACTAGTTGAAGGGTGGGGATGGAAGAGGGGTGGCGGCCGAGGGGTGGGGTGGAGGAAGACATCCTAGTTTCTTAATTAAATATATATGTTTATCTATGCATATAATATTGAAAAGAATTATTTGCAAATGGTGAGGTTATCTTCTACATTTGTTTCACTTAAATCAGTTGTTTTTGTGATTTGGGTGAGTAACATCTATTTGTTCTATTGTTTTACCTCTTCCTCTACCTAGCTAACTTTCCCTTCAAAAGGAATAGAAAATACATAACGAAAGACCGTGTAAAGACAATGAACATAAAAAGTAAAGATAGAAGGATGACTAGACAGGTGCATTAGGAAATACTTAGAATGCCTCTTTCTAGTTGTTTCTGTCATTTGGGAAGAGAGCTGGGTCACAGAATTCCCAAGTCTCCTTTCCGGCTCTGTCTACTATTGACTAATTTTCTGACCTTAGACAATTCACTTAACCTCTTTATATCTCAGATTTCCCATCTGAGGAGAGGAGAAATAATACTGCCTATTACCCAAGGGTGTTCTGAGGTTTAATTAATTAGTCTTTGTGCAACACTGACTGGAGACATGCAAAGATTTAATTTAAGCAGTATGTGAACTTGATGTCCAAATGAGGTAATAATTAATGACTTCCAAGAAGATGGGCACCTAAAAAAACAAAAAATAACCTACTATAAGTCCCATATTGGTGTTATAAACAAATTTTATATTATTGATGATAGAACAATTCTAAGGTTGGGATAAGCATATACACATATATTAATATATGTATATGTATGTGTGTGTGTGTACATATATATATAAAATAGTCACTTACTATAAAAACATGATTGATCATAAGTCACAAAGAGTGAAAACAATGAGAATAATGAGATCTGACATTGATTTTGAGATATCTTGGGCAAATGATAAAAAGAGAAACTTCGTCCAGTCAGTCCTTCACATTCTTTACAGGGAGAGGGTAGTGATGAGTATTTCTCACTTATTCACTAACTGCTGCTTAGCTGAGAGAGATGTATTAATTAGAGGAAAGGATGGCAAGGCTGAGAGTGTTCCACTGTTCCTTTAGTTACCGCTAGCTTTGCTATTAACCACCTAATCCAAGGTACAGAGGGGTAGGAGAGGTTTTTAACACTGAAGAAAAACAGATTTAGCCATAAATAGTCCCTGAAACAAACAAGCAAAAAAACCTCAACTACTTCAACTCCTTTTCCTGTCTCACCCCACCATTGTCTTTTTCTCAAGAAGTGATTAGTCAGATCTCTCTGCAAAAGCAATGATAACCAGGAGTGTATCCACAGCTTAATCTTATAGCCCAGGAAACATGCCTTTGCCTTTTCTGATGCTTGGGTCAGTCTTGAACAAAGAAAGAATACTTCATGGAGTGAACTATGACAGCTGGAATGAAGGTGATCCATTATTTCTAGCCAGTAAAATTCTGCCTTGCATTTCAATTTTCTCTCTCCCTCTTTTTATTTGTAATCATTGGCAGGATAACCACCAGAAAAATATCATTAGAACCATTATAGAGGTAATTATTGTAAAGTACATTCAAGAATTAGAATATAAGATTTTCTACCTGTAATGAAATACAACCATTAACTTATTACAAGTGCTGAGCTGTGTACACACACAAAAAAGAGATGGATAAATATTATGATTAGCCAACAGTTACATACATGAAAGATGTCACTTGTCATTAGGGCTATCTAGTATAAGATATTGAATTTGTATATCCTAGAAATCTCCTGTTAGGCAGCTTCTTCTAATTTATTATGGAAAGCTTCCCCAAATGCCTATGTGAAATTAAGGGAGTATTTATTCTCCCCTTCCATCATTCCATTTCTTTTGTAGTAAGCTTAGGGCTTCCAGAAAAAGTTGTTGTCAAAAACAAACGGTAAAGAGATTACTGAACTTCAAGCCATTACTCAGTGTTATTGTGCATTGAACTTTCTGCTACATCTGTGACGAGAGGACAGAGGTCAAAGAATAGACTGATTCATGCACACAGCACATTGATAGGGTTGGTGGGGAAATAATGGAAATCTATTAGATTTATTTTGATTGCACCCTTGAGATCTGGACAATTCTGTTATTATTAAGGCTGGCAGATCCCATTTCCATATTCCAGAGACTTCTTCTAAAGGGTAGATCATTTTTACTATAACTCTCTGGACAGTTACCATACTGCAATGTTTGAAGCCTCCAAAGGGATATTATTTATAAATGATTGTTGACTAGTAGGCCTTTAAGAGTTGCTCAATGAGAGGAGTTGACTCTTGTCTAAAGAGTGCCCTCTAAGCACATGCATTTTTTCTTCTCTGCCCCTTACATTTCTTCCATTATTATACATTGAGGAGGTATTCCACATTATACACCAAAAATTCAAGCATAGCTAATCACTCTATAGCCTTGAAGACCACGTATTAATAATGTAGTAGAGGTTAAGAGCCTAAACATCACATTATGTCATAATAGAGATTGAGGAGCAAGAATTTTAGTTTGTTAATAATATACTCCTTTTTATTAAGCCAGCAAAAATAAAATAAAAAAATTTCCAGTTATTTATAGCTAAAATAATTCAGGTGATTAAGAATGTCTAGAGCGTTGTTTGATCACTAACTGAAGTGGAGGAAATTCAGAAGGGATATATTTAATTCCACTAGGAAGTCTTTCCCTCAACCCTTTCTTCATACAGAAAAGCAGAACAAGTGAATCTAGAGAAATAACAGTAAAGAATGCCTTGGCATGTTGATGTCCTGATAAATTACAATGAATTTTGAAAATCTATTTGAGTTTTTCTGGGAAAGATCTAGCACCTGAAAGAGCCTTTTACAAGTAGAAATAGTTGGGAGTAACATTAGTTGAGTTCCACTATTCTAAACTCTATTCTGTTATGATTTTATTCTGATAGTTTTCTTTTCACTGAAGTATAAATGGTCCCCAAAGCGGAACTCAAAATAAGGTGAACTACTGATATTCTTCAACCCATCAACATACCTCTGGAACATTTTAAGGAGCTTTATATGTTGCTTTCTTAATTAATACCCATTCACTTTTTAGAGTTCATTGATTATGAATGACAACTTCCCCCCCCCAGGTTAGGACCATTATCAATACCTACTTATATTCCATATTTTAGGGAATAATTTGGTTGTATCTGTACCCCTGAAAAAAATTAATACAGATAGGAATTTATCTGCCATGATGTTGTTAAACAGAAAATATAGATAGAATGTTATGCACTAAGAAGATTTATAGGAAATGATGTGTTTGGTGATTAGGATGTTCATTTTTACAAGTATACCATGAATCCAAGTCTGTTTACTGGCATTTAATTGCAGTTAATTTAATTTAATTATCAGACGTAATTTTTAAATTTAATGTTCTGAGTCACCTCATTGAGTTTTTGTTGGCCATACATAACCCTTTTTAGTTCTCATTATGTTACTTTGTAGCTTTAAAATTAGTACAATAGGCACCTATGATTTACACTGCTCATTGCCTAGTTTAGGTGTTTCTTTCTGTCATCTACAACTACATACCCAAGAAGAATACAATATCTCTCATGGTTGAACCAAGATTTCTTCTTCTTCAGAATAAAGAAATAGAGACTTGATTATTTAGGTAATGTAGGATTTTCAGCTAGACAGTGGAAGAGATAATCATAGTGAAATGTTACTTGCCAACGTCTGTACTGAATTTTTGTTATCCATTTTGTCTCCTTTTCAATTGCTCAAGGAAGCCTGTTATGATACCTGGTCCATTCCGACCAGGTAAGTTAAAGAGAGAAAGTGTATGAGAATAATAATGTTTCCCCCACCCAACCCACTAGGCCGGCAGTTAACCATCTTCAACACTCAGGCGCAAATAGCCATCGGTGGAAAGGACAAAGGACGCCTCTTCCAAGGCCAACTCTCTGGGCTCTATTATGATGGTTTGAAAGTACTGAACATGGCGGCTGAGAACAACCCCAATATTAAAATCAATGGAAGTGTCCGGCTGGTGGGAGAAGTCCCATCAATTTTGGGAACAACACAGACGACCTCCATGCCACCAGAAATGTCTACCACTGTCATGGAAACCACTACTACAATGGCTACTACCACAACCCGTAAGAATCGCTCTACAGCCAGCATTCAGGTAAGCCTTTTTCCAAGCGTTAATTGCTTTTGTCTCTTTATCTTTGAAAGGTTGTTATCACGGTCAGTGTTCTATGTAGCCAAAGAGTTTGAATTATTGTATTTGTAAGAAGGATCCCTGCAGATGCTCATAGTAATAAGACCCAGGAGAAGAGAAAGGTGAAGTCATTGCTAAAGAAGTTGTATAAGTCTTATGGCACTCAGGGGTTATTATTCCTATCATATTTATCCCTGAAATGGTAAAGCTGTTATTCAAAATGAGCAATGGCCTACACATTCAGTAAGAAATACTCCCTCTTTTCATTTTATTACCCTTTCTTTTCAAATAGCAGAAAGGGAAAACGGGAAAAGAAAAATTTGTTATCATATGAAAGACTATATCCTAGTTCAATTCTATTCACATTCTCCAGATCGCTTTGCTAGAACATGAATCGTTCATTATTGAGCCCAATGGGTACCATTAAATCAAGGGCAATTGAAGCTAGAAGTTCAACTAATCCTTGTAAAATGCAGTCTTTGTGTTTGATATCAAGTCTTGATTATTGACTTGTGATTTTTTTTTGTCCATTTTGTTTTCTTTATATTTGACCAAGATACTAATTACATTAGAAAATTTGAAGGTTTGAGTTTGGCTATATAGGAAGTCCTTAGTTTTATGGTAAGGTTTTTGTTTTCCACTTGAAAGTAATTATATCCAAGCTAAAGCTTAGTACTCTGCTGACTCCCTTGGCATTTCATAAATCTAGTTAGTAGGGGGTAGGAGGTTAATTGAGTTATTAGCCTTAGATGCTCTGGCATAAAATAAGACATTCCAACTGCTTGTGGGGAAATTACCCCTAGCCTAGTTAGTGCTTGTAGAAAATTCAGTAGATTAGTACTTGTCCCTTCTATGTCTTAGTTTTAAGACATTATCCGGGAGCTCAATTGAATCTTTGACATCACACTTCCATTGACTCCAGTGGACATTGTAAACTTAAAGTCAATAATCAATTAAACCCCATAGATGTTCCCATTTTTCAGAATTAAGTTTATGTGAGTTAACTAGTGGTAAAAGTGTCATCTTCCTTTTTCCTTTTCTTTGAGCAGAAATATCCAGACAGATTCTTACATGACTCCATAGGAACAGTTTGAAGCTGTATGTGCTGATTATATTATCAGGCCAATTTTATGTGGTTTTGAAAGGCTACTAAAAACCTTGTTAGCATAGCACGCTTATAGTTGCACATCCTGTTACATGCAGACCTACACACATGCTCAAAAGAAAAAGAAAATAGCTCTTCTCTACTGATATTAAAGCAATAACTCCTGACACTATGCTCTACTCACTGAAAAGAAGATAAAAGGCAATATATATTTCTATTATGACTCTCTATAGCTCAAGAACAGATCTGTTTATTGTTGGTGAAAGGATAGTTCTGTCTGCACAGATCTTGGCAGACTTGTTTTGTTTCTGTCAGAACATATTCTACTGACTCTATGGGAAGCAGAAAAGCAAATGGCTTTTTCTTCTTAGGAATGGCTGGCCCTGCAGTCCTTTGTAAGGCCAAATTTTCATTGACCTCAGGAAAATTGAATGTTATATGTGGATTCAGGGGCTAAGCCACAGTAATGATCAGTTTTTGGCTTTCCCACCTGTAGGACATACATAAATGGGAGCAAACGGGGTAAGGTCCTAAACTCTTTCCACAAAGTCAGAGCCTCTGGAGAAAAGCAGGGTGCAAGGTGCATAAATCTTGCCAGTGATTATGATTTTAAATATTATAGAACCTATGGCCATTGTAGAGGCGGTGGACATCTGGGAAGGCCTTCTCCAACAGCCTCTCTCTCATGTGTGTTTCTTTTTTGTTGAGTACAGTAATAATTGGATTACATTTACATGTCTTCTACCAAGGCTATAAAAATGAGTTATTAATATAAACGTGTTGACACGCTTCGGTTTTGAGGGTGTGTTGATATATACTCTTGAAGGAAAGCCAACAACCTAGTAGAAATGATTAGACTGGGTTGGGGGATAAAAAAGGCTCACGTTCTTTGTAAAGACTAGCTAGAGAAAATAACTTCATGCCAAGGGTTTTGAACAGTTTTGTTCTTGCCAGCTAACCATAAGAACTCTGCCCTGTGCTCAATAAAAACTCAAAAACCTCATCTCCACGCCTACTCTGGTCTCAAGTACATTCTGTAGATCACATCAGACCTATGCCAAGCTTGGAGACCCAACAACTGTTGGGTTCTATTAAAGGTTTAGGATAATTCCCAGATTCTGGAGAATTTGAGTGAGGAAGGTCCATCCAGAAGTATTAATATACCTGTGTGATATTTTTGGATAAAGAAGATTCATAAAATTCCGATCTGTGGCAAATACTTCAGAAGGCAGATGGAGGGGAGTGGAGAAGTCTTGAGATTCATATTCACCAAGCACATCATTCACATTTTCATCTATATGTGAAATCATACATGCAACATTTTCCAGTTATACTGTTTGGTCCTTCTTTGCTTTGATAACACTGCTAAAGCAAAGTTGTCCTAAAATGAGACTCCTCTAGGGGAAGCAAAATAAGCATGTGAATCCAGAAATATAAAGATCTGGCTACTCCAAAATCCACTAGTTCATTCTTAAAGTAAAAACTAAGAAAACATCCTTTAAGGAGTTCTTTTCTGGTGGACCTTGGTTAGTGCTGATTTCAGATCAAAGGAAAACTGTGAAGTGCTTTGTTTCAGTGCTGCTCTTGCCAGTGTGTAAATGTGAACAAGTAGTTTTTGAGTTGATATGGCTTGCCAGTGTGTAGCCTCCTGGAAGTAATTGGTGCTTTGATCTCTCTGATATTCCAATTTGTTACAGATATGAGTGTAGAATTACTTATGAATGACCTGGACTATGTTAAATTATTCATAGCTATCATGCCTAAGCATCATGTCTTGATCCTATATTAAGGGGGACATCTCTAGGTGTTCCCTTAAAGACAATGTTAATATATGCACAGAGAAAGCAAATGGGTAGGTGATAATTCTCAAGTAAAGATCTGGAACTTAGTAGGTTCTCAATAAATATTTATTAAATACATAAAAAACAAGACAGGTCTTATTATCTATCTTAAAGTCATTTAACAACTGGCAGGGGCATAGCTTGGGGAAAAATTTTCCTCCAGAATGATCAAGGTACTTTGGACAATTTTATTTTATTTTTTCAGTGGTAATGCTATAGCTTAGTGATTCAATGCATACACTTGGAGCTAGACTAGCTGGGGGTTTAAAACCTAGTTCATCCTCATATTAGCTAAGTGGCCCTGGACAAGTCACATACGTTTCTAGTTAACTATTGCTGTGAAACAAACTTCCCCATAATTTGGTGGCTTAAAACTATGACTATGTCATTAGATCTCACAATTTTGTGGGTCAGAAATATGGGCAGGGTTCGGTAAGGCAATTCTTCTGCCCCACATAGAGTTGACTGGGCTCACTAGGTGGCTGCTTTTGTCTGGAGTGTCTGGCTTTATTAACACATCTTGTGCCTTGGTGGGTTAACTGGAAAGACTGAACTCAACTGGGCTCTTTTTCCTCTCCATGGAGTCTCAAGGACTGTCCTTGTGGTCTCCCCAGCAGACTAGTGAGCCTCTGTTCATGGAGGCTCAGGGCTCCCAAAGACAGGAAATAGAGGGTACCAGCTTTTTATAGCCTGGGCCAGAAAACTGGCACGTGTCACTTGTACCATACTCTATTGGTTTAAACAGTCACAGAGCTTTTCTGGTTTCAGGGGAGGAGATGTAAATATCACTTCTCAAGGGGAGGAGTAGCAGGAATTTGCAACCAACCTAAGTATACCACATTGTAAAATAGGTACTGACTCTGTTAAATAACTATTATAAGGACAATTGAGTTAATATAAGCAAAATACTTTAAGCAAGTATACCACACAGAGTAAGATTATACATGTTTTGACCATTATTCTTATATTCTATCCCCAACAATTGGTGTGTAAGTCAACACCCTCTCAAGCAAAGATCTGCCTCAGAAAATGGGACTGCTTCTTTGGACACTAGTGGCTATAGTTTTAGAGTGGGACCAGGAAAGTTTGAGGGAAATAGAGATTTTAGGGTGAATCATGGTAGAATGTAGAGGCTGAAATTAGTCCTAGCAAATCAAAAATGTCTATGATCTCAGGAACAGACTTCTCTGACACCTCACTACCCGTTTTAAATTTTCTCTCCTGTTTTTAAACCAACTGAGAGTTCTATGGACTTAGGAAAATATGTTCTGTTATGAAATATATCTATCCACACATTTTTTTAGGGTTACAAAGAAGTGGAATCCAGGTTCCTTGCTGTTATGGCACTGAAAATCTAAAGAGGGCGACAGGGCTTTTCGTTAGTTATCAATGTGAGGCAGTGACTTTTGAATGGTTTTGTGTGTTGGGGGTGAGAAGGGATATGGGGTGGTTTGGCCAGATTGTACAGAGGAGGTAGGTATGGGAACTGGGCCTTATAGAACAAGTACAATTGACAGGTGCTGGGAGGAACGTATTCCAGCTTGGTTGAATGCCAGAAGCTAAGTCATAAAAGGCAGAGATGATAATTTTTGGGGGAGATAGCCAGGTCTAAGTGGAACAGAGAATGCATGGAGGTGATTTGTCAGAAACAAGGGATCCGGACTCTGAGAATCTTGGCCTGAAACCCCAAGTGGGAGAGAACACAGAGCAGTGAGCTGGACTGGGCTCCCTGTAGAGCTCACTTTCGGGGAGGCTCCAGCAACTTCCCAGGCACTTCCACCACAGCCGACTCTGATACTGGTGGGTGGGAAGTATCATGACACCTATAGGTCAGCTTCTAAAATGGAACTCAGTCTACACTCAAAAAAGTGAGAAATAAGAATCCTAGGCCTCCAGCCTGAGCTGTTATCGGCAAAAGAAAAAAAAAAAAAAAAAAAGAAAGAGAGAGAGAGAACTCAGTGTGTTCTGTGCAAATCACCATTTGGAATCATTTATAATGTATTAGCAAGGTACTGATCATGATGCCCTTTTTCCGTGCTGGGCATTGATAAAGTCACCTTGACATTGGCCAGTGCCAGAAAATCATACTGCTCAGCCTGGATTGGAAATATCCTAATAAACAGCAGGAATAAAAGACAAGAAACTTGTGAGATTTCATTGTCATCTGAAGCTTCACAAACTTGGCAGTTAAATGTGAATCACTTTCAAAAATTCCAGAAGGAAGCAACCATTTTTCAGGCTTTTGTAACGGTTCATATATGGAAAGTCCTCCTTTTGGCTTTTCAGTCTCAGGCTGGGGACAGTAAGCAGCACACTTCAGCCTTGATCATGATGATTGCAAAACAAAACAAAGCAAAAACTTGAGATTAGAAAGTTGATCCTGCACCCTGTCTGTTCTGGGTAGAGTCTCAGTACATTGAAGGGAAGATTATGCACTTCAGCATTAGAATTTCTCAGTTGGACTCCAAGTTCTTCCAGTCACTCAGCTGTGTATCTCTGGGCATTAGTTTTTCTGAGCCTCAGTTTCATTGTCTGTAAAAGTGGCAAAACAGTCCCTCCCCAATAGGCTCATTGTGAGTACCAAGTACAATTATGTGGAAAATTACCCCAGAAGGTGGTGCTAAAAAATTTCACATTAGGAAACCACTTCAACCTAAGAGACTCTACCAGAATTCACAGATTCTCAGAGAGCTTAGCCCTACTGTAGGATTGGAAAAGCACAAGAAGAATGATTTTTTTTTACACCCACACAAATCCACAACAACATAAGGTCTTCTTCTGAGGGTTCCAGATTGAATCAGAACCCTGAACTCATCAGTTAGGAGGGATTTCTATCAGAGATCCTTTCATATTCTGGAGTGGGAATTGGCTCAAGTTATTACGCAGAGACTATTCTATTAAGTAGAAGTGTATGAAGTCACCATTTTTGTAGGTCAAAATGGTGAGATATCAGCATTTTCATACAGTTCAGCGAAATAGATGACTCACAATTTTACAGCATGTTGCAAGCAATGGCGTTTTGGTATGAATGCTAGAACACCCAATTGTCTCAAGGTTCTTTGAATAGTCAAACTGTCTTGCACTGGGATACGAGATAGATCTACCTTATCCCAAATGCCATGCTCGAACAGGATGTAGATCACACTGAATCAAGAGTGGTTATACTTCCCGAAGAATTATCCCCTCAGGGTCCCTCCACTTTTTCCCTGCTGCCACCAACTTGATAGAAGCACGACAAGGAATCCACACAGTGTTCATTTTCTTGCTTTTACCACCAGACAACAGAGCCTCTGGAGAAGTTTATTTTTAGGATCAGGGCTCCACTAATATTGATTAACAGCCTTACGTAATGTGCGGCTCCAGGGCTCGTTCCTTTCCTGTCAAGCCTCATAACTGGGGAAGGTGCTGAAGATTTGTCAGTCTAATTAGACGTTAGCTGCCAGCCAAGAAATATCTTCTGTGTTCTCCTTACCCTTATGCAGGTACTTTCTTTTCCCCTCTCAGAGAATAATTTGGGAGGAAGGAAATTGGACTCTAATTTACTCATTGCCTGTAAGAGTCTCCAGTGACATTTTCTCTCTGGAATGGTACAGTTCTAATTTTTTTTAAAAAAGGAGTTTGATGATTTTACCCACCTCTTAAAGACTTCTACGTTGGCAGTACAGATTGGCCGGTGAAGTGACTGCAGTGTTGTTTCTTTTCATCCCCTTTTTAATACTTAATTTTAGTAATTTTAGTAGACAGGGCAGGTACTTCCCAAAGCGATGTCTAGTCCCTTAAAGGGTCCTGACAACAGACAGGCTGGAAGTCTGCAAGTTCCCAGGAGAAGTCATAGAGATGCCCTTCTAATTAGGCTGTAATATTTATAGAACGGAATTTCCACCAGAACTGATAATAAAGTGCTGAATCTTATTTTGAGACATCCGAACAGCTGGGAAGGAAGCGGGGTCAGCTCTTGGCTACCCGCACGTGGAGGCCCCAAGTGTTTTCACAGCTCAGGGTGGTTTTTCCGATTACCTAACAGACGACCCGGCCAAGTCTAAAGCCAAAATTCTTACTGTGTGGCAAAAGGATCTCCTCCTTCCTCTTTCTCAGACTGTGTTTTCTACCACGGTCCTCCAGGCACACAAGGTCTTCTTGATCTTTCTTGCACACGGGGCCAGAAGAGAGAAGAGAATAAGCCAGGGTTGTGCAATTGCAGTGTTGGATTTTTGTCTTTATTTAAAATGCTGGTATTTCTTCATGGAGGTTTTTTTTTTTTTTCTGCATTAATGTTGATTTTAAAATATTTCAATACAATATTATTTATCCTAAAAACTGAGTTTTGGGGCACCCCCTTAAAATCGATACCATAAGTGATTGCCTCCTTCAATAGTCCCGGCCCTGTTTGAATGTGGCAAGCACACCTGTGCCTTTTCACCTGCCCTTTCCTTGGCCCGAAACAGCTCTTCCCGCTGTTCATGTGACTCACTGTCACTTCACCCAGGTTTCTGCTCATACGGCACCTTCCAGAGAGGCCCTCCTTGACCGTCTTGTATAAAACAGCACTCTATCACCTTCTCCTGCTTTGCCGTGTCTCATAGCAGTTCCCACTACCTGACATTATATCGCATATTAATTTGTTTATTGTCTCTATTTACTGGGATGTGAGTTCTAGGAGGGCAAGGTCTTTGTTTTAAGCACAGTGCCTAGAACAGTACTTAGCACAGAGTAACACTCAGTCAATGTTGATTGAAAGGCATGAATAGGCCACAGTCTGCCAGTATCTTCTCTGCGAGTCCACAGGCCTTGCAGTATTTACAGATGGAATCTCACTTCCACCCCCCCACTTCCCACAGCCCACTCCTTGGTGAGACTCACCAGTGGGATGGTCATCGTTGTTTTGGCCGCTCTTAGATCCTTGCCTTAAGGATAAGGAGTCCCAGAGATGTCTCCTTGTTTCTGGTGGGCAAGATTGTTCATATTGGCTTCCGAGTGATCTCTCCCTAGGACTGATTTGCCAAGTCCTAGTTTTAGCAAGGACTAGTCCAAGAACTAGCAAGGGCTAATTCTAGCACTTATAGGTTTCAAAATTTGGGGAGATGCAATATCACCTACTTTCACTCTCCAATTTCTTCTCCTTATTTCTTTCCCAAATAACTTAATTCTTAATTGTCCTAAAACTTGACTTCAAATACAGGTGAATAAAAGTTATTTTAATGTCCCGCTGCTTCTATTCATTGGTAAAGATGGAAAATTAACTCGAGGCTTTTTTACCTTTTTTCTATGTGTGTGCGTAGGCCAGTGGGAGTCTCTGACCTGCTTCCAGTTTCTGTTCCTGTTTTTCTTTAATAGCTGAGTATATTATAAAAACACCGTTTTTTCATGGATGTGACCTGTGATTCAGCTGGCCTCATAGTTGCCTGTTTTCTTCATGATCTTTTGAAAGAACGTTGATGAAAGATACTATGTGAAACCACTCGCTTGAGAGAAGGGACAATATCTATGTTGCTCATCGCTGGACATTTAGGGCTGGAATGGTCTACCGCCACCAACAGGGGCTCGAAAATATTTGTTCAGGAAAAAAAAATGTGTTAAATGAATTAAAGGAACTTGAACAAATGCTTATCTTCAGAGTGAAGAGGCAAAGGACAGGGACCGATATTCATTTTCAAATACAGCTGCGAGGAAGCAGCCTGGTATGAAAGTGTTTGTTGTAGCAGGCATTGGGAGGCTTGGCTCGTGGGCAGAGAAGTACTTAACGCCATGACTCTAGGCAGACCTTCATTTTCCATCTGTGGGATTTTGGCTAAGTTGCTTTTTGGAGCTTAGTTTTTCATCATCTGAAACATGGAGATTATAATTCTTACTTCAAGGTTAGAATTGGTTAAAATAAATCAAGGGTTTGAATTGGTGGGACTCAGTAAAAGGCTATTATTACTGCTGTTGTTGTTGTTATTTCAAATGGGATGACAATCCAGGTCTCCATTGCTAAACTAGTTTCGCAACTCTGTTTTATTTTTCCTTTGCTAATTAGTCATGTGGCCTCTGGCATGACAATGCGCTTCCTCCTGGAGCCTATGCTTTTTCCTCACCAAAAAAGCATAATGGTAAATCTTGGTTCTTTCCAATATTTTTTAAACAGTATCTGACGTTGTGTCTTGCACACACAGAAACAGTCGAATGGGCAGATGAGTGAATCAGAGGGGAGAAGGGACAGGGAAAGTTGAAGAGAGGAGAGAAGAAGACAGCAAGCAGAGAGGCTCTGTAATTGTTGCTGTGAGAACTATGTGCCCATTTCATGGATTTGGATGGATTAGGTTAAGAGAGATGAGTAGAATGCCTTTGATCTCATTAAAATAATATAATAATAATATAAATAATATTTTTCCTTATCCCCTCCTTTGCTGAGAGTCATCAGATAGGGCTCCACAATGACCAATTCTGTATAAAAGATAAACTACAGTCAACCTTCTCTATCTGTGGGTTCTGCATCTGCATTCAACCGAGGATCAAAACTATTTGAAAAAAGATCATGTCTGTACTGAATATAGACAGACTTTTTTGGTCATTATTTGCTAAATGGTACAGTATAACGTCTATTTTCATAGTATTTACATTGTACTAGGTATTATGAGTAATCTAGAGTGATTTGAAGTATATAGGAAGATGTGAAGAGATTATATGCATATACCACACGATTTAATATCAGGGACTTAAGGATTTCAGTATCCCCGGGTAGTCCTGGAACCAATCCCCTATGAATACTAAGGAATGACTACACTTAATAAATGTCTCTTCAGTCATCAAAAAGAATCAATATTACTAGTTTAAACAGCAAGAATTGGTTCTAATTTCTTTCTGCAAATACATCATTTTCTTTTTATTTATATATGATAGGGAAATGACTTCAAGCAGCAATCATTGCTAGCCAGGCTTCAAAACGGATATTTCCATTCTGTCTTTGACAAGGTGGTGGGAGGGGTAGGATGTGCTTTTATACCTTTCTGTGCATGTTTGAATGCTTGTAAAAATTAGAAACACACTGAGGCTGTTATGACAGCCTTGCCTTTTGAAACCTTCTAATTAATGCCTTGGGTTGTCTAGAGAGCTAGTTCTGTTAGCTAAATGGAGAATGTAAGGTTCTCTTTGGTTTTCTCATCATTCAGCGATGAAATGGCTGGGGGAATAAATGCACACCATGTCTGTGGTGGCTAGCAGTCACAGAGAGAATTACTTGATGGGAATTTGATTGACCGGTGTATATAATGCAACCTTTTCTATCTCTCACCCCATTTTTATTATGTGTGTCGGGGAGTGTGTGTGTGTTGTATATGCGTGAGAGAGAGAGAATTAGGGAGAGGGAGAAAGATAGGATGTTCATGTGTGTTTGCATGTATGATGGAGAATAATAGTACTTCTTAAACATTAACGTATATATAGATCACCTGGGTGATCTTATTAAAGCACAGATTCTAATTCACGTCTGGGGTGGCGCCTGAGATCACACGCTTCTAATAAGCTCCCAGACGATTTCATACTGCAGATATGTGTCCCTTATTTTATAGAATAAGGATGGAGTAGTTATTTACAGTTTCTCACTGAGTAGTTGTAGCATCTGTTTACCTCTTTCTTCCAAATGGTCTCCCCAAATTTAGTTCAGATCTCTCCAAGACAGAAAATCTTGTTAACGCAAAGTATTATGTAAGTGAAAGAGTGGATACCCAGCTAAGGATTAGCAAAGAAAAATTTATCCCATCAGACAGTGCTGCTCCTGGTTCCAGTTGTCCCTCCTTCCTGTCCCTTAACTTTGCTACATACCCCCAAGGCAGATAGGAAAAAAGTAGTTAAAATTTAACTTGTCATAATATTTATCCCCCTTTCTGAGAGGTGACCTCCGATGAAAGTAGAAGGACGAGAATGATTTTAATCCACAGTAACAATGGGGAACCAGTCCTGACCATCTCGAGCAGTATAAATATATAAAATGACAAATGTTTCTGCTCTGCCTCTCTGCTTCCTCCTCCCAGATACTGAGAGAGACACATATTCATGCACCCAGAATTCATACTATGATACACAATGAAATTTCACCCGGCCTTTATCTCAGAGCTGCTGTTCTCATGATTAATGCCCCACTGGCTGGGAAGCTATTCTGCTGAAGAAAGACAAGGAGAGAGGAAGACGTGTGAAATATATCTCTGAGGCCATTTCTCATTATTATTATTATTATCATTATTAGTTCCTTACTATCCTATCTGGCCTGTTAGAGAATGCTTGATCTATTGGCCGGGGAAGGCAATGACATTTGAGAGTGGATTTCGTGAGGGAGAAATGAGCAAGGACAAAGAAAGAAAGAGTTTTTGCTAATGAGAACTGACCTGCATGAGGTTTCTGTTGTTGTTGTCCTTTATGTTGGAGTTTGTTTGCTTTATTATTGTAGTTGTTTTCATTTTAAAGTCAAATATTGTAAATACCTCCATCTGTGTCTTCTGGTTTTTTGGTTTTCTCCCCCCAGGCATTTATTTTTGCATGTGTTCTTTTGTCTTTATTGAGTCCCTGTCTGTAAGACTCAATATGCTAAAACTTATGCAAATGTTTTCTCTGACCACTTATGCAAAAGACAGGACACATAGTTTCATTGCTTTGTAATGCCCTTAATATAATTACCTACATATCCTGGTTGATTTCAAGTCTTGGAAAGGGATACTTTTAAAAACAATAAAATTCTGTCTATGTATGTATTGTATAAAACCACAGTGTCTAATTCTCTTCTGTTTCTCGTTCAAGAAAAGGTGATTGCTACATTATTTCTGGCTCTGTCATTTAAGAGGACTGCACGGCAGTAGTCCTGGTTGGGAAGATGGGGTCATAATAAGGGTGCTATCACAACATGCGTGTCTACTGATAAAATGGCAAATTCATTAGCCTCGATAGAGAGTACTGTAATCTGATTTAGAAAATGCTACCCAAGTTGAGTTTATGAGAATATGGGATTTATAGCTGAGGCTCCCACATGGAACTTCAATTTAATTGAATTTTGGAGTCAATTAATGAATATTCAGGTAATTGAGTGCTCAGTGTGGGCAAGGTACTATGCTAGGCACTTGGGCCACATCAGTAAAACAAAACAAAGTTAAACCCTCTTTCCTTTGAGAGCATACATTTTATTCCACAAACATTGGATACCTCATAAGTGCAAGGCTTTGGGGAAATAAAGAATGACATAGATATTTTTCTTTCCTTAAAGAAACATACTGTCTGGCAGTGTTCTTAAATATTTTTGAAATATGAACAAACTCACTTTTAGGACACAGTTTTTTTGTTTGTTTGTTTTTGTTTTTAACAAAAACCTTAGCTCTCTGATCTACTAGTACAGTCATAAAGGCAGCAACCATCTATGTTCATAGAGATCAATGCCAAGAATAAAGTATTTCATTTCTACTCAAAAAGGCCAAACTTCAAATGTAAACAATACATGTTGTAACTAAAAAAGATGGAAACAGTAAACCAAGTTACAATACAGTGATTGCATTTGAAACATAAGTTTTACAATAAACATTGACTGAGTTTGCAATATTTATTGCGAATATTTTCTTGTATTGGCTTGAGATTATAGTCTCATGGAATGTTTATGTTGGAAGCCCCACATAACCAGGTGAGATTTTAGAGATGGGCCATTCTGGTTTTAATTCCTGGTTTTATCACTCAAAGTAATATGTTCAGGGGCAAATTGCTTAGGCACTGTTTTTCACTAAAACAATAAGTATAAATTAATTTCATGTTTTAATTTAATTTTTATTTATCCTAATAACACATCCATATAGTTTAAAACCTTGAAAAACACCTAGATCTCCCCTTCAGGGCTAAGGCATCCATTACTTCAGCTGCTGGGAGTGTTGGCTGATGGCTATGGGCTGAGTCCTTGACCAAGAACTGCCTTTGACTAAAGAAGCCACCTTGCCCTAGGTCAAGACCCATCCTGGGAGTAGCCCATATCCAATGAGTGGCAGACGATGAGGTTACGGGGATGTACAAAGACTCACCCTTGTCTTAAGACTGGAAAACTGGGTAGGTCCTCCCAGCTAGAGAGTTTCCTGTGGGTGTTGGGGTCAGCTGAGGTCTGTGTTGCATGGAAGTTACCTCTTCCTCCTGCTCAGACCCTGACAGCATTCCCCTGAAAACTTCCCACATGCAACACTGGGCCCTAGACTCTGTCTCCTGAAACCCAACTGAAGACAGTGTCATGAGGCTTAAAAGAAAATAAGCAAACACAAGAGAAGAATAGAAGTCTCTCTCTCACTGTGCCCTGAAGTCCCACTCCATACTGGCAACCCTTTTAGATCTTTCTCAGACATTTCCTATCATATTTCCAGTAATGTGCTTGTATTTCTCTTAACTTCTTTATTTTTACATATTAACTAATGACTTTTGACTCTGGAAGAAAAGGATCAAGTTTTCTCCCCCACCTCATCCCCCCAGCACACACACACTACTTGGCTCTCCAATTTCCCAATAAAATTCTAGCACGTTTTGATTGAATCAGTACTCAGAGTTTACTTTATTATGACTTTGTAATATCGTTTATTGAGAAAAATGACAGATCATACATTAATTGATTTACTCTACAAATATTCACTAAGTACATAGAATATATCAGGCACTGTTCTGGAGACAGAGAATATAGCGGTGGAAAAACAGAATAAATGCCTACCCCTGACATAACATTCTACTGTTATGATTATATTTCCTTTCTTCTGTAACTCTTTGTTAATGAGTACCCTTGTTATCTCCTTAGCTTATTTTTCTGTGTTATAGTTAGCACAGCTATAAAAATCCTCTCAAGATAAACACACAGGTAGTCTTTTTTTGTTCTTTGAGATCTTCCTTCCACAGTCTTCTGTTCTCCTGCTCCAATCTAGGCTGAGTGTTCTTTGCACCTGCCTCACGGCTGCCATCCTAGGTCTTCCTTGCTCCTCACACTGGAAAATCCCTGTGCCTACCTTTGGTATTATAATAATACCTTAAGGTAATACCTTAGGTAATACCAAAGGTAATACCTTTGGTATTAAATCCCAAGTTTTGCCTTTCTTTGTGTATTCCCTCATTTTCAAGGTGTATGTCATTTTGTAGCCTCTCGAGAAAGAATAGATGAAAAGCAAAATTACATAGACATTGTCCATCTGAAGAATGCTTTTTTCCATCCTCACCCTTGATTGAAAGTTACCCTAGGAGGGACTTGTAGGTTGGAAATAATCTTCACTAGTAAATGTAAAAGCATGTGTCCAATGTTTTCAGGCATTCAATGTTGTAGTTGTTAATGTAACAGTTCAGTGTATGAGTCCTAGAGTGTATCTGTTTTGTTTGTTTGTTTTTTCTCTTTGAAATTTCAACTCCTATCAATGAACCTCAAAGCAGGATTTACAAGTCAGGTTTCCAGAACCACATGATGCTGCCCTCTACAACCTTGTGCTCTTGTTATTTGCCCATTAACTTCCCTGTGTCGTCATCCTCATTTTGGTATAATTTGCTCAGCTGAGCTATTACTAAGCACATATACCCCACCACACACCCACACACACCCACACACACACACACATACAATGAATAGCTCTAATTACAGAACAACATAAGTTTTTGAGGTTAACAACATGGTATAGTAGAGCTCTGAGTTTTATATTTATATACATATGAAATATATATATATTTCATATTTACTAAAACTTGCAATTAAAGCACAATTTCAGTAAAAATTGTTATACCTCCAACTCTCTATATAAACTGAGGTGAAACTTTAACTCTTCCTTGTGTTCCCTTAGGACCCTGTATTTTTTTTTTCACTTCTACCACAATGCTCATTTCTTAGCCACCTGAGAGAGAATATGAATTAAATAATGCATATCAGCACTTTGAATTTTTTGCATCCAGAAATGAGCATTAACTCACTCTTCTGCTTCATGCCAGATGCTTATTTTTGAGAGGAGCAAAGATTAGAATTGTCACTCTGGAATTTTTATGCTACAAAATGTCAATCAATCTGTTGGCATGTCATTGGGTTCCATCACACAGTGTTTGGTGATAAAGTCTGCTCATTTGGCTCTCAGCTTTATCACTGTAATGTATTTATTAACTTTACATGTGCTGGTGGATAAGTGCTAAAGAAAAAGAATCACTCTCACATATTTCCTTCCCCTAAAGAGGAATGATATATTCTAAGAACAGAGATGGGGCACCACCAAAGTAAAACAAACCCAGTGTAGGAGCCAAAGTTTATATCCATTGGAGGAGAGATGAGTGGAGACTAGTATGAGAAAATTAGAAACAGAAAGGTACAAGGGGAAATTTGAGTGGAAATGATGAGGATGTTCCCAAGGCTATTTCTATAAGGAATCATTTCTAACATTTCTAACCAGAGAACAAAGATTGCTGGAGGCTCTAAAGTAAATCAAAATATTTGAGGAAGAAAGAGGATAAATAGCAAAATACACTTCTAAAACTATATTAAAAACACCATAGAGCCAGAAAACATTTATAAAATGTCCTTTTTGACTCCAGTAGCTACAGGAGGATTCTTGTTGTTTAATTTTGAGGTTTGGAGTGAGTATCTCTTTTCATAATGTTGTATTCAGAAATATGCATCCTAATAATGAGAGGGAAATAGGAATCACATAAAACGATGCCAATCATGTTGCCGATAAAAAGGAAATTCAGGTGCATCTCCCTCATTTGCAGTGAGCTACATTATTTTGTTTTTCTCTTCACAAGTTTAGGATTAGGAATTTTTATAAGAGAGTTTTCCTCTTTCCTCTGTTGTAAACATTTCCCCATTCTCAGCATCCTTTTTAAATTCAAGAGACATTTTCCTTTGCAATGTACTATGAAAGGCGATTGTGTTAGAAAATATCAGAGATGGCTTTGTCACGTCTGGCGCTGTTAAATCATGTTGTGTCCTAAAGAGCCTGGTAAACGAGGCCGAGGGACTGATTTGACAAGCGAACAAGGCCTCAGCCAGATCTCCCAGACTGCCCCAAAACTCCCTGAGGAGAGACCCAGGTGGTAGACGGAAGCATTTTTCCTTTAAAGGACTGTGCAGATTCTGGCAAACCAACATTTTGGGATTTGTTTGCAAGGCAGAGGCAGCATCTGAAAAGCAAGGAGTCTTTGTGGTCATTTTAATCAGTACCTAATGTGAGTTCAGGGTGGAGGTAGGGAATTGAAAGGGGAGGATTATTTGGTCAACACACACTTAATGGCTACTGCCTGCCGTGGAAAGGACCCGGATGGAAAGAAAAGAAGGGGTGAATAGGATGTGTGTGTGATGCCTGTCTTCACGGAGCTTACAACACAGGAAGAGGGCATGAATGGGCCAATTTCACAAATAATTAGTTAACCACAATCATGACAAAGTGTGGACACAGAAGGGCAGGCTTCTAGGATAGCAGAAAAGGACCTAAGCTCATGTTATGGTCTGGAAGACTTCCTTGAGGAAGCAGTGTAGGAGCTGTTCGGTGCAGGATGAGAAGTTAGATTGGCAAAATAGGACCAGGGAAAGCACTTCAACCAAAGGAAGTAGCCTGTGTTAAAGCCCTCCTGTAGGGATCACACTGTATCACATTTATCTGTCTCTGACCACACATTGCTGCTGAAGTCTAGATATACCAGATTCAACCATGTCAAAGCGACCAGTTAATGCTCCCACTTGAAGGGCTAGGCTAGGGAAAGGTTATTCAAAGAATAACCATCCCATTATTATGACAAAGGAGTGTGGGACTGGTTGGATGAAAGTTTCCCAAGCTAGATCGGATGGCACATGGGATGGGCTGCATGTTTTCCCAATCTGAAACCTCTTGATGACTGTCTCCATGGTATACCAAAGGTGCAGCTTTCCTCGGCAAAAATAAGAGACATGAATCATCTGAGGCAGTGCCTCTCAGACACATGTGCAAAGATTGATGAAATGCGTTAATACATCACGCTCATCTCAGTTTTTCACAGTACATTGAACTGTGTGTGCTAATGAGGGACCACGGGCATTGCACACATCATATAATGGTCATGGATGTCATATCGATAATGTCATGAAACCTGTCATATATCATAATATCAAGAAATGATTCAGTATGTATATTTGTCCAGGTTTCTAGACGTTATAGCTGTCTTGTATTTCACTAGCTTGTTTCTTCAACAGTTCACTAATAATCGGAATCAGTAATCTGAAAACTTCTGATTCTTCTTCCCGTTTTCTTTTACCTTACTTTGGTCTTTCTTTCTGCCTGGTAGAAACTGTGGAGTTCAGTGGAAGTTTTCCTGAAGTCTAATTAGCCTCTCCATTTAATTTTGTAATAAAAACTCTGAACCAGAAGCTAGAGATAATGTGCCCAATTCAATTCGTAGATGTCAATTTCTTTCTAATTGTAATTCTTTTCTTGAGTTCTTCCCACTCTCACTGCCCGGGCACAGCTGAGGCTCAGGTGATTATAAGAGGTTCATGCCTACGCTGCCAATTATGCCTCCTGCTTTAGGATTAAATTCATTTATTATCATTGTTGCGATTATTAGTAATAATAATGGGCATCTCCACCCAAACCTGATGAATAGTAGTTTTCACAGCCTTTGCCTCCAAACTTAGCTTATTTCAGTTATTTGCCCAGATGGTTCCTTCCTTGTTTAATGGCAGGGAGCATTCAGTTTCCTGTTGCATTTAAATGCTATTTCGAGATCATTCAGAAGGTGAGCCTCTTTTAGCAGATTCTTCTAGGTGTTGGGAGATGGCTTATTTCCCATAAATAGGAGTCACCATTTAGTGGATGCCAATGGAGTCTTCTCTTGGTGATGGGGCTGATGTTTTGAAGAAGTATTTGAACTGGCAAGGGATATCTATTAGCTTCCGTATCTTCCTTGGAAAGGCCCCAAGTCCTGGTTCTAAAAAGCACGCATGGTTTTGACTTCTATGCTGACTCCAAAAGGACACTTACTCTCTGCCTTTCTGCTGGAGGTGTCCATACCACCACCACTAACAGAATATTAATATGATCCAACCAACTTAAAAATGGAACTGGCCTCTCAGCAACATGTTAATGCATTCGAACTTCCTTCTCAGACTCAAATTCCCAGTATGTCTTTTGTGCTTAAAATTGCATTGGTAGTATGATCACCCAGAGAGCTTCAGGAAAGGAGATCATTAAGAGGCTAGGTCAAGGCTTTTATTTTATTACTTTGCATTTTTATCTCTGAACCTTCTGAAAATCAGAAGAAAGCAATGCAATTTAATTCTGAGTGTGTAAAATATTTGCACTTTAAATTATAAATGTCTCTCAATGATACAGGTTCTGCAAATAATGCTCCATGGGCTTTCTAGAAGAATATTTGTGATGGTTCATCACCAGGTTTAAGATACCCAGGCTACTATAGTGCTCTTCCTTATCTTGGTTTTATGTTTTTTCACTACAGCTCATTGATATAATTTCTTGATCCTCCTTATCTTGAATCATAGCCTCATAGACCATTTAACCTTTGCCTGTAAAAAGATTGGTTTGGTTCAGAATCTAAAAGAGTGGTCCATCCTTCAAATGCCCTAGTCTCTCGGCTCATTCATTCAACAAACACTGGTGGGGAGGGCAGGGTGATTCCTGCCATGAACCAGTCACCATTCTAGGCTCTGTGGCTGCAGTGAAAACACAATGAAATCATTAATCGTGATTCTAATTCTTACGGAACATACTTTCTGGAGGTAGGGGTAGATACTGTCAATAAATAAATAAGTATGCAGAGGCAAGTTATATGAAGAAAATAAAGCAGGGAGATATTACATGGGGTAACTGATAGATGGGTGACTACTTTAGGGACAGTCTCTCTAAGGAGGAAACATTTAAGTGGAGATTGGAATGACAAGAAATGTCAGGTCTCTGAAGTCTGGGGGAAGAACATTTACAACAGAGGGAATAGTCCAATGGTTCATGTAAAGGCCTTTAAGATGAAACATGTTGGAAAGGTGTTTAAAAGATGAGTATGGCTGGAGCAGGAGGAAATCTGGTATGGGGTGAAGTCTGAGAGGTGCACAAGGACTGAATCATGCAGGGCCTGCTAGGCCGTGGAAAGCAGTTTAGATTTTATTAAGGTGCAATGGGAGATTATTAGAATGTACTAAGTAGTGGAATGATGTGGTGTAATTTATGTTTTTTAAAGATCACTCTGGTTGCCATGTTGAGAAACAGTTGTAAAGTAGCAAGAGGGAGGCAGCGAGACTTGCTTTGTGTGTAGTATACCTGTGTGAAAAATATGAAGAGGTACTGGGATAAAGTATGCATAGATTTTGTGACATCTCTGCTGGTTTATTGTTGTATAACATTCAGCAAGTTACTTAAACTGACTAACCCTTCTCTATAAAATGGATATTAAGATCTACCTTATAGGACTGATGTGAAGTTTACATGAGTCATCTTCATATCTCCTTTTACCTATTTAATAGCTGCTAAATTCACCCCACCATTTATCACTGCCATTGTCTTCCTGATTTACTTTAGCAGTTTCATAAATTGTTTTCTGGACTCCAATTTTGCCTGTCTTCAGTAGTTTCCACAATGCAGTCAGGATAACTTTTTGTAGTCCATATCTGATTAAGCCAACCCTAGCTTAAAAACTCCAAAGGATCTCATTGCAAGTAGACTGCAGCAGGGAGTTTAAGGACTTCAACCGTGTTTCAAACGTATTAATAGTTGGGCTTGGTATTTAACACCAGAACCTCTGGAGAACCCGCGTGCGCTGCTATGCAAGTCTATAAGGACTCCTCAGTTAGGTTCCTAGTCCATATCCAAGTATTCCAACCCATTGAGATGCTTCAAGCTGGTATGAGTGGGCCATAAATAAGTTGCCTAAAAAAAAAGAACATTAAAACTATTATATTCAGTTTTATCCAAATATTTCAATGAACATACTAGACAGAAAGAATTCTTCAGAATGGTGTTTGCTTTCTGTGTGTTCGTATGTCATGGGAAATTCATGTCTTTAGAGACTCATGGAATAATATTAAAATAAAGAAAGAATAAAAGTAAGGAGCATGTTTGGAGACCCCTTTTAAAAAGTATGTATAGACAGAGGAAACTTAAGAGTTAAAATACTGAATGAATTTCACTCTGTATGCTTCTATATCTGTGATAGTGGAGGCTATAAAAAGCAGTATTTATCTGTATATGTGTTCTATATCAATGTGATCCATCTCTCTAATTAGATAGTCAATTATTTTTAAAGAGCTGCAAATAAGCCCTATAAGAATGTCATAAATGCATTCCATTTAGAAACATCTTGCTGATAAATTTTATTTTTATTCTTCCTACATCCTCCTATAGCCTTAAAAGAATAACAAAAAATAAAATTTTACTACTCAACTAATTCCAGAAATAGATCATTACTGCCTAGTAGTACGTTAATCAGGCTTACCATTCCTTCTTTGACATCAAAGTGCTTTGGGATAGAAAAAGCGGATGGTGTGTGAGCCTTCTTGGAGAAATGAACTGTTACAGAAGACAGGCTTACTCAAGAGATATAATACTATTTTCATGCAAAACATTCCCAAGTAATAATAAGGGGCTTGAAAATGGTGAAAATACATGATGTACATGTAGAATTATTAATAAGAGCACTGTATCTTTTGCTTCTATAGGCTATTTCATGATGTAGACAAATTGGAGGTAGGTCAGACAGAAGCAACAGGAATGATTAGGAAATTTGAGGGAATGACTTAGGAAAAAAGATTAAAGGAGCTAAATATGTTATAGCGTGGCTAAGTGACAACTCAGAGGAAATGACATTATGGGATATAGATATTTGAAAGTGGCTGGCTACAGCCAGAACAAGGGATTACTTAGGTAATGGGATAAAATCAAGGGAAGGAAAATTGTAAACTCAATATCTGGACTTCTTTTCTTGACTATGAGAATTACTAAATTTAAAAAGAGGTATCCCAGAACGTACTGCTTGGATTAAAGCAAGAGGCAGGGTGTAGTAGCATGGAGTCTCTAATAGTTTACTCAATTCTAAGCAACTTGTTGCCGGGAAGCAGATCTTACTTTTAATCCCTAGGATTTAACACATTGAAAGAACTCCACAGAGAGATAAATCATGCTTGGTTCAGTGAGAAGAAAATGGTCTTTGGAGTTAGACATTACAGATTTTGTGACATCTCTGCTGGTTTATTGTTGTATAACATTCAACAAGTTACTTAAACTGAACTAAGCCTTATCCATAAAGTGGGTATTAAGATCTACCTTATGGGATTGACGTGAAGGTTACATGAGTCATCTTTACATCTCCTTGTACATAATTAATAGCTGCTGAATATACTCCATTTCTCTGTCATCACTGCCATTGTCTTTTTGGTTTACTTTAGCAGTTTCATAAATAGTTTTCTGGACTCCAATTTTGCATGTCTTCAATAGTTTCCACAATGCAGTCAGGATAACTTTTTGCAGTGCATATCTGATTAAGCTCACCCTAGCTTAAAAACTCCAAAGGATCCCATTGCCTTCAGGAGAAAATCTGTCATCCTTAGGATGGTATGCTTCATGCCATCATGCCTGTCTTTCTAGTTGCTGCTCAGATTACATCACCCTTCCCACATGATGCTATAGTCATGCTGACTTGCTTGTGTTTTCCCAAATGAACTTTCCTTTTATGCTTTATGCAAATATATAAAGATGCTGGTCCCTCTGCTGAGAACTGATTCTCCACACCAATCTCCCACTCTTTGTCTTCTGGCTAGCTCCATAGTCTTTCTAAAAAGCCTAGCTCAGATTTTACTTCCTTTGAGATGTCTCCTTGGGGTTCAGGTGCCTCTCCCATGTGTTTCCATGGTAAACAGAGCTTATCATTATCCTACTATTAATTCTGTTATGTTGCAACTGTCTTTTCATATCTGCACCCCCTAATCGACTTTAGGATTCATCTGGGCAGATACTCAGGTTAGTGATTGCCCCTTAGAAGGCATTCTACATATTTTTTGTATATAAGAACAATGGATGAATGGGTGGAAAGATAGTAAGATGCATGAAGTGTAACAAAATACCTAGAATATTAAAAAATAATCAGTTAATGTCAGTTTTCTTCCCTTGAAGTTTTGGAATTAAGGAATGTACTTGGTTTTCTCTAATAAGCATGGCTGTGAATAGGTTTTTTCAGAGTTATTTGTGTATGTTTATAGCTATATGACCCACCCTGGTTGGTCTGTCACGTTGGGAAGATGGTACAATCTAGAGGAACAGCAGGGGTCTAGGAAACCTGGGATATATGTGAACTGATTTCAGAGAGAAATGTGTCAATAAGGTAGCCTTGAGGGAATACTTGGAAATATCCTACCCTTATTGTTAGATATAGATCTTCATTTTCACAACCAGAAGCTTTGTGGCTTCTGAGAGATGGAAATGAGGACAACGGGGACTGAAATGGGAGCGGAAGTAGGAAAGGGGAAGTGACAGACACAAAACAACCTTTTCCTTTTGAATATTCCATTCCCTTCTCTGGCACTTGCCCATAGCCCAGCTCCTTAACCTTAAGACTCATGGCCAGCCACCCCTTGTCTTGAGTTTGCCCTAATTGTTGGGTGCATTGTAGCATCTTACATGATCAATTGCTCATGCCAACAGCAGAATGTTAAGATTCATGAAATTCGCGTCCACACCATTAATAACCTGAGCAGGGTTTGCATTCCTCCTTCCCCTTTGTTTCCTCCTTTGCCAAACCTCCGTTCTCACTCTTTTGTGTCTGTGTGTGTACAGGAGACAAATGAAATTTTACATACGGCAATGAATCGCCACCTAAAAGTACACCCCAGGGTCTTCCATGTCCCTTTGCAGCTGTGTGATAAATTGCCATCTTTCAAATTAATTGTTACCTTTTCGGGAAGTGTTTACTCATTTTTATCTATTCACTCAGTGAACCCCTGAGACAGAGAGCCAGACTTTCCTTTCCTCTCTCAGACACTTGCTATGAACAAGGACAGTGAACAGGGAGCTGACAAGCACAAGGACTGGCATCTCCCTGTTGGTCTCTAAGCCACGAATTCAGTGAACATCCACGTCATGTCATTTCAATTGCTTTTTAATAGACTAGCTAGTTTCTCTTTTCTTTTGGCTCTGTATTAAAATTTCTATGAATTTTCCTCCAAGCTAGGTCTCCCAGGCTCAGGGAAGCAGGAATATACTTTCAGCAAAACAGTGTTCTCTTCTTTGTCAGATTACTGCTCTATTCAAGAGCCGAAAGAAAATGAGATATTTCTCATGCAGCTTTCTACAAATGTTACTAAGCCTGCTCAGATCAACGTGGAGTGTGCTGACACACAAGTATAACCCGCGCCTTCCCCCATCCTCAAAGCTAAGTTGCCCCAAACAGTCTACCAAAGAAATGGCCCTGTTGGGCTGATGGGTGGGAAAGAGCCGTTTGTGCCACACTTTCAGTGATACCCTCTCTCTCTAAGCCATAGAGATCAGAAAAATTTACAGCATACTCTGTAACTAGTACTTCTGTTGTGCCTGTGAATGTAATGTATTCAGTGGTTTTCAATCAGGGGTGATTTCCAACACCTCCCCCTCCCCTGCCAGGGGGACTTTTGGCAATGTCTGGAAACATTTTGGTTGTCACAACTGGGGGAGAAGGAGCATATGGAGGTGCTACTAGTATCTAGTGAGTAGAGGCCACAGATGCTGCTATTCATTTTATACTACACATTAACTCTGAAATACATAAATCAAGTAAACCTCAGTATCCTGCCATATACTATGGGAGATACTTAAAAATTATAAACTATGACCTTTACTGTCTGAGCATTTGGGAGGAAAACAACCAACATTTATTTTTGAGCTCAGACTGTGTGGTAGAGCTCAGCTATGTGGTATACGATACTTAAGCAAAGCTCTATGTTAGCTGCAAAACAACGGCATGGCTGTGCCCTTATATGTCTATTGGAGAAACTTAGACTCTACCAATAGACTAACACACGTATGGACACTGAGTGGTATCGGCTGTGTTTAAATTCAATGCTGATTTTGATGACGCAGTGGAGGCTAGAAAGGTCCAAGAAGACTTAATGGAGAAAGAAGAATTTAACCACAGTCTTGAAGTGATCAAATGAGGAAGCAGAGAGGTGGGATTGATTGTGATGTGTGCACAGCAGAGTGAAGAGGGTAGAGATGAGGGAGTGGAGTCTGGTTACCTGTTCTGGTCATTGCTGAACCTTCAAGAATTGCCAGCCAAGCACCAGATGCAGAAGTTGCAGAACTGTTTGAGACATCAAAGAGGAAATATCAACCTGGTTTTCAGGTCTTTTCAGGTTTATTTGTTAGAAAAAAGTATTTTTGGTCTTGGAAAATGGGCAAACGTAAGATGAGAGCCAAGAAATTTAGAACTCCTGCGGGAATTTTAGATTGACACGTCTGATAATTTCCACTTTGCAAAATAAGACAAGGCAAAAATCACAAGTGGGCTTGGAAGACATTCAATCTTTGGTGCTCTCTTTGTTTCAGATTGGCAGAAGTGAGATTTTGAATACACTTAGCCATGACAGGAGTTTCTTAAGCAAACCTATCATCGTTGTTACTTGCCTCTTTCTCTCAGTCAAGCACTTCCCTATGTCTTGCTCTGCTTTAGCTACAGCTCCCATTGGTGTTGGATTGACGTACAGGAGGACTATAGGATTGGAAGTGGACACCCGGATCCCATTTCTTAGTCTCCACTAACTAGCTGAGTGATTTTGGGCAAAATCAGTGCAGAATTTGGGCTGGGCTAGGTCGTGTTCCGCTCTAACCTTAGACACAGATTCCACCCCCTAACCCCCATCACTTCCTTGTTCCATTCAAAGAGATTAGAGAAAAAGTAACTTATCCCAGGCATGTTTTGTGATATTTCAGCGAAGTGTTGAAATAAGCCATGTCAGCAGCCTTATGTTCTCACTAATGGTCTAGTACACCTTATGAATAAACAACACCAGCTTTCTGTTACTGGATCTCATTTGCAGCACATGTATAAAATTGTAACTCCGCAGTGTTTCTTGACAGAGATTCTGGAAAGGGAAAACTGACAGTGCAGTTGTTTGCTAACATCTGGGTGCACTTTTGTGCATGGGAATAGCCCCCGAGAAGAATTGTTCCAAGCCAGGAAGCTAATCTGGTTCATATCTCTACCTAGAGACACTTAAAGAAGCTGTCAGATGATTCCCATGGTGACAAATTTGAGACCCAGGGAGCTTGTGGAATGGAGTTCAGACACATCTTGGGGGGAAGTTCCTATTATCTTTTCAAGAGAAAAACTCCCGCAATATTTTTGCCAACTTCTGTTTTGCACTTGCAGCTCAGAAACCAGAGACTTAGGCTAAATTATTTGTTTCTCTTGTTGCCTAATTGTTTTTTTTTAAAAGCAAACTTTAATGAAAAGTCAGTCATGTGACATGGAGATTTAGATGTTGGGTTCTAGCAAGGATTTGCTTTAAAATGTTTCTCTCTAACTCAGTTTCTGCTTCTGCACATGAGTGATAACTACCTTGGAAGTGTTAGTGTTGTTTTTCTATCATAGAATTGACAAACTCTGTGTGGATAAGAAAATTTGATTGTAGAATGGCTTCCACATAACTTCATCCCTTATATTAGCAATTTGACTAGCAGAATTTTTTTGTGAATGTTCCATTTGCAAGTCTTTGTACACCGTTCACAGTAGATAAATCCAAAAAAAGGACTTATGTGTTGAATCTGAAGCACATAGAGTAGCTCTTTCAATTGACTTATAAAAGTTAGTTGCTTAATATGAGTGAATTATCTGCTGAAGGTAACCATCACTTCCCTGAATAGAGTGCTTACCAGGCGCCAAGCAGTAAGATGAGCACTCTACCTGCATGGTACCATTACTTTCCCAGTTTACAGATGAGGAAAGCAAAGTGTAAGTTACAAAATGTGTTGAAAGTCCAGAGGCATAAATGCCTTTTGTTTCCTCCTTTGCTGAAAAACTCCTTAGGCTTTTGAAATGCGATAAACGAAATTGTTGTTGAAGATTCAGGTTCATTCACTATGGCAGTATCATCATCGCGACTTTCCAATAATCATGCACGAGATAAATGGTGGGGAAAAGAGACTGCCTTTAGGTCAAGCAGACCTACATCCAATTTTAGCATCAAGAAGAAGCCATGTGGCTTTGGCAAAGTTACCTTGTTTCTCCATTTACACTATTGGAAAACCTAAAAATAATTTACACAAAGTGCTTAGCATTGTGTCTAGCAAATTGTAGGTGTTCAATAAATGTTGCTGATGTTATTTTTGCTACTAATATTGTTATTTGGCCATATAAACACATAGCACTGAAGAGGGTTAAACAAAATCTGTACTGATATTACAGCATTCCTAGATATTTGTCATCTAAAATATATTTCTAATAAACTTTCCTTAGCATTTGCTACTTCCTACTAAGAATCGAGTGAAACTACAATAACGACAATAAAGTGTATTTATTTAAACCTTCAATTGGTTGGCTTCTGGTAAATTGCAGTTTGATCAGACCAATGGTGTATAAGTAGCCAGTATTAAGGGGCCATGAACATTTCGATACGTAGAAAATCCTTGCTGACTAATCAAGCCAAGCATACAGATGTTAATCTCTGAAATAAATAGTCTCCTTTCCAGACCTAGTCAATGGTGCATTGAAGTGACCTTAGGGTCACTTCAACTTTTCAGCAAAGAGCAAGGGACAGTGACTGTAGCCACAGGGTAGCAGGAGAGCTTTCATGCCAGGCCCAGAATGATACAAACGTCGAGGAGTGCAGCCCAAACGACTTACACTTTCAGGCCGCAGCCCCATGTATGGCAGCAGGTGATTTGATGTAAGGAAAACACTGGACAGCCCAAGTTTTAAGGCTAAGAAATCACATTTCACAATGTCTCATTTCTCTTTCCTTTTGCTTTACTTCATCTATTATGAATGATCCCTATTTTCTTGTTGTTATTTTATGGTAAGAAAAAAATCCAAAACCCTGTTGTGCAAATATTATATTCTTCTCATTGGTTTAGAGGGAAACTGCTAGGAGAGAAATGCCAAGTTGTGAGCAGCTCTGATCAGCCCCCAGTCCGAGGCTAGGATCTTTCTGTCACCTCCCAGAGCCCGAAAGAAGGAAGCAAGTCATTTCAGAAATGTGCACATGAGACACTGACATTCTGCGAGGCACCCCTTGGGGGGAAAAGTGAAGGATTACCTCTGTCACTGGCCTCAACTGAGGGCACATACTTCCTAAAGGCAGGTGGGAGTGTTCCTTTGAAGCCTCACACAGATCCACTTCTGCTTTAGGGTAGCACGCTTTAGAGCTAGAAGAGTTCTGTGCTATGTTAACCGAGTAGGTGTTTCTTAGAAAATTAAAAACAAACATGACTACATGGAATAGGCTGTTTTTTATAGCCAAGTGGTATCTTTGTATGTTTGATATTTGGACTAGTCAGTTACCCTGTAGAGCCCATGAGTCCCTCTTCCAGCCTGGGGAGAGCCTGCAGTGAGCAAGGGGGTAGGTTTCAGCATGGCATTAGACCTGAAGTCCCAGTTGACAGGGCCAGTCCTGCTCTCACCTGCCAAAATCTCTCTCCTGCCAGGAGACAGCTCCCTTTCCTCCCCAATTGCTTTCTCTTGTGAGCAGAAGGTCGTTGGTGCCCACCACTTCCAGGGCAGCCCTTTCCACAAACAGTGGGTGCCTTTGGAAGGCAAACTGCGGCAGGAAGACTTTGAAGACAAAAGGAGACTTTTTCATCTTTGCAGGCCCCAGCCAGAACATCGGTTCTCAGTGCAGTACAAGCAGTTTCAAAGTTATCGCCCATGCTGATATGAATGTGATAACACTGAGCGGAGAGGTGCCATAATGATTTCCTTTCAAAGGCTGCCTCGCCATTTATCTTTGCACACTGTCAAAGACTGATATGGTAGGGAGTTAGCAGTGGCATGGAATAATTAATCTCGCACTGGGGAAGTAAGTTCTTCATTTGTCTCTTGAGAAATTAGCACGGCATTGACAGGGAAAGTAGATCATATGATGGGAAAGGGGAAGGGGTGTGATATTTGTAACTCCTGGTGCCAAATTGTAGCATTGATTCAGTCATTTAGAGTTTTGGTGGAGTACCTACTATGTGCCAAGTGCTAGGAATACTAATGATTACTGCATGGGAATAGATCATAGTCCGTTGAGGGTCACATCTTATTTCAAAATGTTTGTCACCTTGACAAAAATGCCCAAAACTGCTATGGTGACACTTGTGTCATCATCTAAAGAAGAGGTGAAATTCACTGAGTGTCTCTATTAGTTATCATAAAGGCTCCACTTGTATAACAAAGAAGTCCTCCTTCCTGTACCACCAATGCAAAGTGCTGGGTTAATGAAGGTGGTGTTTATATTTTTTTCTCATGTGAAAATCCATGCCTTCTCATGACTAAGGGTAAGACCCTGAAGTAGCACCCACCACTTTGCTTATAACCTTTAAGGTCACACCTATCTGCAAAACCAGAGATGCAAGAAAATACAGTCACTGGTTGGACGACCATAAACCTTGCTTAAAACCAGTTAGGATATTTTGTTTCTAAAAGAAAGAAGGGAAACTAGGGATTTGGGGATGATACGTAATCTCTGTACAGAGATATTGGGGAAAATCTCTTTTGCTTCTGTAAATTTCTAGCAACTCACCTCTTACACGAGAAAATTGAAGGAGGTGTGCTCTACAGTCCTTTTCAGTTTCAAAGTCAAAATCACGGCTTAAGCCTCCTCCTTCTTCCCCAGCTTCTGCCAGGCAGTAGGTAGGCATAGTGATGGACTCTGTATTGGGAATTTTGTTCTGACCCTGTTTCTTTTATTTGGAAACATGGGGATGCTGAACCTGTGTTGGATTCAAATGAGGGGAGAGGATGGTTGTAAGAGGCAGTTTGTGGAAAAATTCAAGCTTATAATCCTCCTCCTTTGAGGCAGCAATTGGACTGACTGTGCCAAGCAGAACAATGGCATGATCCACGTGAACCAGAGGCAAGATATTAGGCTTTTATGGTGGTTGGTAGCCAGGAAGCCCTTCTGTTGTAGAGAGATCAACAGTGTCATGTTTCTGCAAAAGAGAGGGGGTTACTATCTGGGTAGAAAACATAGGACCAAGGGAGCCATATATGCATTTTTAATGAGCCAGGCAAGAAGCCAGATTAGACCGCATGGAGTCTGATAGTGAATGGCTTCTCCTGTTTTCCCTACTGAAGGAATAGTGTTTTTGATAAGGCCCTGAAATCTAGGCTACAGCTTCCCAGATTGTGCCTTTGGAACACTGGAGAGCCACATCACGTTGCAGAAAATCAATCTCTTTAGACCTGGGGTTGGCCGAGTGGGGCCTGATGTCACCATAGTCTCTGGGCAAGCCGCCTCCCACCACATAGGCCTCCTCCATCTCCCTCATTTTCTGTGTGCACCACGATTTGTAAAAGATTGACAAACACTCCATAGAGGCTACCAATTAGAGTTGGTTTACCCTAGACGCTTGGGAATGAACTCAGCTGGTCACTATGGTGATTTCGCTAAATTGTCTTAACCAGACACATTGGTGAATCAGGTCTGGCATTTTGATCTCTTCCGAAAGGTGAATTGTGGAAAGAGGTTCATTATAATAATTAAGAAAAATTTATGCAGTAAGTACTTTTTTTCTCTGTATCCTGTTACACGGCTGGTTTTTTATGATCAAAAAAATATATAATGAGTTGTAGATATTAACTATTTAATTCCAAAAATATGCTCCTGAATAAATTACTTATAAGTTAGAATTTAATAAATGGAAAGTTTTTGAATGCACCAGATTAGAAAAATATTTAAAGGAACTTACTGCAAATCTTCAGTAAAAATGAACAATCGTCCCCCAATAACCAAAATACTAGCCTTGGACTGGTCCGTAAATTAGCTATTTGTCCTTTGAGAGATATCTTCTCTCTATAAAGGAAAGTGATTATCCCTGAGCATAAAATAAGTCTCAGTAGGGAAGAGGGGAAAGTGATCTCAGTGTCTGTCCTATCATTCTGGTTTGATGTTCCCTTTGGAAAAATCTACAGCTCAGAAATATATTGAATGAAATTCTCTCTACTACAGGAAGACAGTGTGTGGGTTGCTAAGGAGTGTGGTTTCTGTGGTTGGAGTAGAGAAAAACAGTGGTGTTTTCTGATATCTTGATTCTACTGTGCAGGGTAGATCGAATGAACAGAGCAAGCCACAGCCACTTGTTCTGCTTCTGCCTGGTTTGCTTCTCCAGAAAGTTCCCAAATTACAACAATGCTGAAGCGCCTATTATATTAGCTATGACTGAGACGCCTCATAAATTGTTAAACAGACGGAGCGCAAGTTTAAAGAATTGCCTTTATTCCGAGCTGTGATTTTACTTGTGTTTCAGTCATTCCCTCAGATATTTTATTTAAAGGATTTCAACAGAAGCATCATGCAAAATGGTAAATAATAAAACGTTCTTTAAACCACACATCCCCTCAAGGACTGATCATTATATTTTCCAATTTAACATTCATCCTTTTCAAATGTGTTCTCACTCATTCTTTAAAACTACCATAAATTGAAAGCTATCATTTAAACACAAATGAAACTCTTAACTAAGAAAAGGGACCTGAGCTCATTAAATATTTCTACCCAGTGAGCTTCTTGGCTCTCCAAATGACCTAGTTTTCCTTTCTCTTTCTTGTTGTTTTTAACCACCTCAATTACCTAGATCATCCTCTCTATTATTGCATTTATTTGTAGCCAGATTTCTAAAGAATCTGCTTCTGTGAATTATCCGTAGTATTTTCAGTATTTTGGTATTGGTTGAATATAATTCTTCTGTTCCTTCATCACCCCTCAATCAGCTCCACCTATAGATAGAAAAATATAAAGTGAACAAATGTGTCATGTTACTTCTATTTTTGTTCCTGTTCTTCCTCTTTGTCTCTATTTCTGCCTCTAGCACATAGTATCCTGGCAAAACAGATTTTTTTTTTCAGGGACCACTGAACAATGAGAACACCATACACTATTCATCCTGTCTCAGCCTCTCTGTTTTTACCGTAATGGATCTATTCTGCATATCATGTCCTTGAGATCCCAATGTATATTGAATAAATTAATTCAGGCTAAGATTGTTATAATCAATAAACTCAATGTTTATCCTAAGTTCAACCTACTAACTTGGTTATTTTAAGAGATTATTGTAGGTCCTTGTGTACGTGAGTAAGGAGAGGAATGAGAATGCAGAAAGGGAAAAGGGATATTCCCTGGAAGTGGTCCTATCTGGGAAGGCTACACTGTACCACCCAGCTTGGATCTCATCTTCTTATATGTAAGGCCAGTCTTGTCTATTAGGCAAGAAGAGATTTAATTTGCAACCTATTTTATAAAATTATAAATTAAGAGGCTACATGGGAATTTAAGTCATCTAAGGTAATAGAATGGAAAATTTGCCTAGATTGAAAATTGGGTCTTTTGTAAGTTTTCATTCATAATGACACCATAATAATAGCTACTGTGTTAAGCACTTTTGAGTCTGGATCCATTTAATATAGTATTACATTTATTAATTCAATTAATTCCCACAATAACTATACACATAAGGTTCTTGTGCCTCCATTTTACATATGAGAAAACCAAAGAACAAAAAGCTTAAGAAATTTCTCAGCCATTCGTCTATCTTCTTTTGAAAAGTTTCTGTTCATGTCCTTTGCCCACTTTTTGATAGGGTTGTTTGATTTTTTTCTTGCTGATTTTCCTGAGTTCTATATAGATCCTAGTTATCAGCCCTTTATCAGATGTATAACATGCAAATATTTTTTCCCATTCTGTAGGTTGTCTGTTTGCTCTTGTGATAGTTTCCTTGGCTGTGCAGAAGTTTTTTAATTTGATGAGGTCCCATTTATTTATTTTTATTGTTGCTGTGATTGCCTTTGGTATCCCATGGAGTTCTACTCAGCCACAAAAAACAATGGTGATATAGCACCTCTTGTATTATCCTGGATAGAGCTGGAACGCATTCTACTAGGTGAAATATCCCAAGAATGGAAAAACAAGCACCACATGTAGTCACCATCAAATTGGTTTTAACTGATCAACACCTAGGTGCACATATAGGAATAACATTCATCAGGTGTCAAGCAGTTGGGAGGCAGGAGGAAGGGATGGGTATATACATACATAATGAATGTGGTGCTCACCATCTGGGGGATGGGCACACTTCAAGCTCTGACTCGGGTGGGGCAAGGGCAATATACATAATCTAAACATTTATACCCCCGTAATATGCTGAAATAAAAAAAAATCTCAGTTTATATTGCTGGTAAACTTTGGAGATGGGATTTGAACACAGATAGTCTTAATCATCATTTATATGTATTAATGTGGTTTGACAAAAAAAGGTATAAACAGAAATGATTCTTTAGGGCTCCAAGGAAAATGTTCAAATCCATATTTTCACATTAATATCAGCATGATAATCTATTGAATAAGTGTGGCATATAAGGGATAAAATTAATCCTTTCTCATGAATCTACTACTGTGACCAAACTGCAAAATATACAGTGAATGAATAATTAAATCCAGATGTCTCTTTCGGCAACAGCAGCAGCAAATGCTGGAGGTGTGGGTGAAGCGAAGATAGAAGTGACAGACTCAATATTCATAAAAGTCATGATAATGATTTTTAAAATAAAAATGTGTTTTAAATACCAGCCTTCCATGAATCCTAGAAATTGCATGATAAAAAATAAAATCTGCCTGCCATTTGACAGCCAGCAATACAAAAACCTTGCTATGTCAAATGTAATATGCATAACTGGGTTCACAATTTGGTTTTCTTAAGGAGAAGTAATTTAGTTGTCATTAAACTCTTTGGGAAACTGGTTTTAATAATGTTCTTTGGTTATCAGGGGTATTGTTTTTCCTTCAGGCAAAGAAGAGAAAATGTGCAGCTAAAACCTGTACTGTATGTGATAATGAAGTTGGTCCATTTCCATGCAGGATTGGAACAATTCTTTATAGCACTCAACATGATCAGAGATGTGAAAGCAGGCAGTTTCTAAAATCATAAGAAATTGCTGAATTCACAGATTTCTATTTTGAGACAATGAACTGGCCATATATTATATGAAGCCCAAATTTGGTTTGTTGGTTTCTTTTTTTATAACTGTGATTGTTTTGGATAGAAAATAGGCACATTAAAAAAAATTAAAAACCCATAAGACAAGACATAATTGTACGATCTTTTTACTGCAATATGTAAGAAGTGTAGAAGAAATGAGAGTATCTAAGTTTATCTTCTCATTTTTGTGTTCTTATTTTCCTGTGTGATTTTCAGCACAGACATGTTCTACCATGATAGGAACCAAGGACATTCGTGTGCCTGCTTGCTCTGCTAATGTGCCAGGAGCTGGTCCCAATGTTGGTACAATTAATTAAAACTATAAACATGACTGTACCTAGCTCCTATACAGTCCTACCACCACAACATTTTCTGGATCATTTATTCAATATTCATTGACTTGTAGTCACTAAAGGTACCAAATCTGTTATCAAATATCTTCTATTAGAGATGGTCAAAAAAATTGCTTTGACCCGCTCATGTTCTGCACCTCCCCAGCCTAGTGCATTTCTAAGCAGACTTGTTTTTGCTCTTCATTCCTTTGCCAACGCAGCCAACACATCAATATTCCTCTACATTTGTAAAGTAGCTTTCTTTTTCATGCTGTTGATAAAAGAGGATCTAATTCCGTGCACACTCTGGAATTCTGTTTAAAATTGCATGCTTTTAATTTAGGGACCAAGGCAGGATGTAGGGTGTGTCAATTTGGGAATGCCGAATGACTGAAATGTCATGACATTTACAATCCAGATGTCATGGCAAGCTGGGAGACAAGACAGCTTGGTTGATAATTAGATGGCAGATGTCCAAGCAGTCTCACACGATACACATTATTTTTTGTATATTTGAGATTTGAGACCCTAGCCCTGAAAGATAAATAACAAATCATCTCACTCATACAATAAAAAAGGTTAGGTCTCACAATTCTATATTATTTATTTATTATATTTATTTTATATTTTGCTTTTTTTCTCATTTATTTATCAGAAATAGAAAACACATGAAAATAAAACTTACTCATAATCCCTATTTCTTGACATATCACTGTGCAGGTAAATATACTAGTTATTATTATTTTTACTTTATAATAAATAAAATTTAGACTCCCACATTTTACAAATGAGAAAACTCAGGCCCAGCAGAGTTAAATGATTTCTAAGATCACCCAACTAATTAGTGGCAGAAATGATATGAGATCCCACAGTCTCTTGATTCTCAAGTCAGCATTCTTTCCAGAATACCTTATTCTTGAATTCAATTATAAGTATAGGGAAGTCTACTCTTTGATTCCTTTCTGAGTAAATGCTTGGACCAGATCCCCAATGGCTTCTAAGATAGCTGTATACAAAGCTTCAAAGCCTTGGTTCAAGAATTCTGATTAAACCTATATGGTACCAAAGCAATAGCCTAAAGTTTAGAAAAATTCTAGTTGGTAGGGCTGATTCATTTTATTCAATTAAAAGAATATTTTGGGGGGGGATGTAATGGATTCGCTGAGCAGCCCTTCTTGAGCTCTAACCATTCAACACCCTATTTCTAATACAGCCTCTTTTCACTATAGAATATTGACTCATTAAATTTTCCTTCCACTCTGTTATACAGCATTTTCCATACCTTTGATGCTTCAAGTCCAGGACCTCAGGTTTAAAGGCAAAAGTCAAATCTATTACCACTTCTGTAGTTTTGAATACCAATCAAGAAAAAGAAGTAAAGCTGTCCATCATGTACATTATTTTATAATGTAATGTGTCAATTGCCAATTATTACATGAGACTATTTTTTTTTCCTATAGCAACAGGGAGAGCTACTTTTAAAATATCTTGGAAGGAAGTCATATTTAAAGAGAAGCATCCCTTGAAAAATTAGATGTTAAAGCTTCAGATTTCCTGGATTTAACATTAGCTTGTTGGTAGAAGGGAACATTTTCAGAGAATCTGTTTAGCTGTCTTATGAGTTATGGAACCAGGAAAATAATGGGTTTTCCATATACCCAGAGGCATATTGTGTACACATAACTCAAAAGCAACTAAACTTTAAAACTTCAAACTTCACACATGGCTATTGTCCTCTAAAGTGTGGTACGGTGTAAGTCAGAAGAAAAATGAGCAAGGTGATAAAGTGCCCAAACGTGTCTTGCGTAAGGATCTTGAAGAACTTCTGCAGTGCTGTGATTGCATTCTTTTCCCTGACCTAAGAGGGCTATTTGGAGGAAGTATTTCTAATGCTCTTAAGTTATCACTAGTTTTCCTTTGAATATTCTGCTCAGTTCCCTGCCTTAGTTCAACTGAAACTTCCTTTTAAAATATTTTTGAAATAGTTAGCTCTGCCTGTTTGCTAAAGAAAAAAGTAGTCTAAGTAATCTCATATAATAATTGGCAATTGGCATATTACATTGTAAAATAATGTACAAAATGACCAACTTTACTTCGTTGTAGAAGGCATGATGGTTGTCACCAATGGATTCATCTTGTTCCAGGGCAGGAAAGAACTTTGCCTTGCTGATGTTTCTTTCTGGACCTCTGGAATTCAATACTTCAACCACTTGCTTGCCTGGATCAACATCTCTGCCTTTCTTGTCAGACCAGGATTCCAGTTACTGGGGTTCTCACTTGTTCCCTTGAAGAGACCCTCATTACTACCCCTCTTCACCTAGCTGACAGTGTGGCTCAGTGCTGTCTTTTGTTTCCTAGTAGTCACATTTAAAATTTAAAATCATATGAAGGAAATTAATTTTAAGAATATAATAGAATAACAGTAATGAAACATATTTTATTATGTCTTCTGAAGAAAGATACCACCAATACAATTTCCGTGACTATTTATGAGGGCGAGTTTCCAAACTTAACCTAGTTGAGTTACCAGAGTCTATAGGTGGAAGTATTCGTTTTAAATATTTCTTGATTTTCTTGCCTTAGTCAAGTATCTTTTAAAAAATGTGTATTAGGTTTGCAGAAATACACAGGAGCTCTACAATGCTCAAGCATAGTTTCAACCTTCGTTAAAGTAAATGAGAGATCCCTCTGCTGAATACACAGGTCTATCAGTTGTGTGTAGAGAGAAGTATGCTTAGATATATATGAACAGGGTATATATGTAACAGGGCATGACTCCACAGGGGAGAGGGAAGATGTAGCTTCTCCATAAACTTGAAATAGCCAACACAGCCTTTTAAAATGAATCATTATTTTGACTCAAAAATGAGCAGATTAAAAAGTAAAAGGTTTCAGTTAATCCTCTTAGTTGTTTGATTCATATCAAGCATCCAGATGTTCAAAACATCCAAGCTGCAATTTTTTTGTTTTTATTTAGAAGTTTTGCACTTGCATATATTATTTCTTTCCTCAAAGACCAAGTACAGAACCCCAACTGTACTTTTCCAGTCACTCCTAAACGTATGGTAATATCATTCCAGAGTTAACAGAGAGCCCAATTATCGACACCTGGGCTTTCTTTTTTTTTCTTTTATTTCAGAATATTACTGGGGTACAAACACTTTGGTTACATATACTGCCTTCACACTGCCCAAGTCAGCTACAAGCATGCCCATCCCCCAGAAATTGTACACTGCACCCATTAGGTGTGAATTCACCCATCCCCTCCTTCCCCCTCCTACCTGCCCGACACCCGATGAATGTTTCTTCCATATGTGCACATAAGTGTTGATCAATTAGTACCAATTTAATGGTGAGTACACGTGGTGCTTGTTTTTCCATTCTTGTTATACTTCACTTTGAAGAATAGCCTCCAGCTCCATCCAGGATAATACAAGAGGTATTAGTTCACCACTCTTTTTTATGGCCGAGTAGTACTCCATGGTATACATATACTGCCTTTTATTATGGAGATATCTCAAAGACCTAAAAGGTCCCTGGACTTTTTACTTTGTGATTTTGGTATTGGGGTACAACGGCTCCCTAATGGCTTCTGTAACCAGTCAGCAGTTAACCAATAACTTAGAATGAGTCTAACAAGTGCAACCTAATCTTAATATTATTCTAAAGTTGTTTCAACTAAATGATGAAAATTTGACATCCCTAATATAATTAAGTGTTAAATTTTCCACTGTTGGATTTTCTGTGCCACTGACCCCCTTTTTAGTAAGGTGATTAAAAACATTAACTACAATGTTATTTAATTACTATTAACAACTACTATGCCTATATATGTATATATGCATTTATTTCTGCCATATATATTATGTCTCAACATGGAGTTTATTTTATGTATTTCATTTTGACAATTTTCTGAATTGCTACCACTTTTTGTCAGGTTGCATATTTTGTGGCCTACAACATTGATTTCATCTTAATGTCACCAATGGGAATTGATGATCTTAGGCTTGGCATAATATTAATTAAATCCATATGTCACATCATTGTGCAGTGTTCTTATGAAAGTATGCTAATTCTTAATTCAAAATCGAGATTACTTCCAAAAGTGGCAGGCTTCCTATGGAATCCATCCTGTAGTAACAGAGTGTTTCAAAGACACTGGGATGAATAGATTTAGACTAACATTGATATCTAAGACCAGATCCTCTTTAAATCAAAATTCATATGTAAGCTAGCATCTTGACATTCAGGATCCCGCAGCACGAAACTAGCTGGGAGTGTCACCATGCGTGGTTTGAGAGAATGTGTTAGCCCACCTGTAGTAGGTTGAAAAATGTCCCCCAAAGATAGTCTCTGAAATCTGCAAATTTTGCCTGTTTTGGAAAAAAGGTCTTTGACAAGTGTGATTAAATTGTGGATCTTGTGATGAGGAGATAATCCTGGATTATTTGGGTTGCCCTAAATACCCTCAAAAGTATCCTTATAAGAGTGAAGCAAAGGGAAAATCCCTCCTCTCACACACACACACACACTCAGAGAAGGTGATGTGAAAATGGAGGCAGAAATTTGGAGTGAAGCAGCCACAAGCCAAGGAGTGCTGGCAGCTACCAGAAGCTGGAAGGGTCAAGAAATGGATTTGCGCTTAGGGCCTCCAGAGAGAAGTGGCCTTGCCTTGCTGGTGTCTTGATTTCAGCTCAGTGATACTAATTTCAAACTTCTGTCCTCCAGAACCATGAGAAAATGGATATGTTTAAGTCACCCAGTTTGTGCCAACTTGTTACAGCAGCCACAGAAAACTAATGCAGTAAATCACCACCTTAAGTAATAGTACCAACAACAAGTACCAAAAACAAAGGACAAAGTACATTAAGTGTGAATAAAAGTATTTTTGGAAAACTTTTTTACTATAGCACACAATATAAATAAAAACATCTTAATATGCAAACTGAAGTTTCAAAAGAAGTCTCCTGACCTCCCATTTCCAGTGCACTGGCGATCATGAACTCTCCTTACTTGTAAATTCTGAAACTATCTTTGTCTATGGGTTGGGCTGAAATGAAGGCACATTGGTGTCTTGAGGGTATGTTCTGTGACAGAGAAGCAGAATGGAAGAATTCAGTCATAGCCTGGAGCTGTTGCAGTAATATGAATACATAAAACATGAAAGCCAAAAATGAAGGAGTGAAGTTGGGAGTCTGAGAAAGTTAAGAAAATGATTGGAAAGCAGCAGATTTGGGAGAGCCCTTGGAACCCTGTCCTCGAATGAAGACATCAGGTGCCAGGCGCTCTTGCCTGCCATGTTCACCATGTGCTGTGAGGGCAGCGGCAGCTACCAGAAAGGGCATTCTGGCTGGGGCAACCCCAACTTGCTCCATCTTATGTTATTTACCATCATTCCCCAAATAAAACCTACTTCAAAGAATTCCATCTTTTATGTCCTTCACATGTATATACTCTCAATTCTGCATCCTTTCTCACGCTGGCATATCATTGGAGTGAGTGTCTGTTTGTTCGCTCTTTTGTTGAAGCTGTCTTCTGTCTTGAGACTCGGTTCCCCACTGCATCCTCAGTGTGTCCAGGGGATGCTGGCTGCTACCTCATGCTCACTGGATAAGACAGTCTCATGTTTTCTCTGTTAAACCTGACCCGCTTCCTTTTCCTTGTCTGAGTTAGTGGATCATTATCTTCTAGCCCCTGAGCTGAAACCTTGGAATCATCCTTCCCTCTTCTCTTGCCCTTCATATTCAGTCAACTGACAATACCAATATTACATCTCTTCTCCTCCTTTTATTATTTTGCCACTGTCCTACTTTGGCCCCTAATCTCTCCTCTGAAATATAATAATAGCCTCCCAACTGGCTGCTGTGCTTCTAGCTGCTCAACGGTCCAATCTCCCTTGTCACCTGCATTATCTTTCCAAAACATTGTCACAACTTGTCAGTCCACTGCAAAACGTTCAGGGACTCCTGGGGCCTGCAGGATAAAGTCTCAATTTCTGAACATGCCTTTCCACCTCTCCTCAGCCCATCCTCAGCCTCTCTTTCCAACCATCTCTCCCAACACATACCCACACTTGCCCTTTGTCTCAACCATTGTGCCTGCCGCTGTCTGCATCTCCTTGTCTTTACTCATGTTGTTTCTGAAATATCTTCTCTACCCCACTCTCTTTGATTTATCTGTTGTCCATCAGGCTCAACTTTTAACTTCGCCATCTCTTTTGATTCCTGTCCTCCACTATTGACACTTATTAACTCATGAATTTCCACTGGACTTTGCTTTTAGTTGTATTAAAAACCTTACTTCTGCTTTTAAACATAGATCATGATTTTCATGTCTATCTTCCCCTTTCTCCAACACCAGGTTGCAAATTCCCAGAGTCTAAAACTCATCTTCATCCCTTAAGACCAAATTTAAATGTTTCCTAATCCATACTGAATAATGCTTTTTCTTTTATCTCAGTTCCAAAATATTATGAATGTATATTGCATAATTTAACACCATTTTAAAAATTAGTTCTTCTTCCAGTATCTTATCTCCCAAATTAGACTATAAGCCTCTCCAGGTTAGGAAGCATGTACTGTATTGAATTCTTATATATTCCTCACTAGATGAAGAACATCCAACATTGTTGGATGATTCAGTTAGCATATCTTCTTAGAAACATAAAAATACCAGGCTATTCAAATAATTATCTTTGTGACCTGAAGCAAACCATTCATTCTCCTAGGGATTTAGTTTACTATATTGTGTAATAAATGAAACCTTCGTTCCTTGAATGCAGCGGTCCCCACCTTTTTGACTCCAGGAACTGGTTTCATGAAAGACAGTTTGTCCATGAGGCGGGTGGGGGATTTGGGGCCATGGTGCCTGAGCTCCACTTCAGATCATCAGGCATTGGATTCTCATGGGAACCCTGCCACCTGGATCTCTCTTGTAGGCAGTTTGCAGTGGGTTTGGAGCATCTTTGAGGGTCTGATGCTGCCGCTGATCTGACGGGCCGGGGCTTGGGCGGTGAGGGGAGCCCTGGGGAGCGGTTATGGGTGCAGGTGGGGCTTCACTCGCTCGCCTTCTGCTGTGCAAACAGGTGTCTGGCGGGTGGCTGACTGGGGTTGGGGACTGCAGCTTGAATGTGTAGGGTCAATGGTGTGTTCCTTTGAATGACAGAATTTGGTTTCATGCAAAATCTAAAATCAAAAACAAAACACACGCAATTCAGAATCAACAGCATGCTTTCTGAAAGCACTATGACAATATTAACAGAATTCAGTATCATTCTAATGTCCTCTTGCAATTTTTAGACATTTGTCCTATCATTGTAAGTTAAAATGCATACATATTTTTATGTATACATAAAGTATATATATACATAAATATATATTTGTATTTAGGAAAATGTGTATGTATATATACACACCCATATACACACATATACACATATAGTACATATACATTTATTTTCTAGACATTATAAGAGTATTATACTAATTATGTAAAATACCAGTTCACAGGATTCTCTGGTATCAATACCCTTGTGCACCTTTGTTAGCCACTCTTTGTCTTAAAATCTGGTAAAGGGGACCCTAATATATAATCGTGATCATTATGCTTTGTTCCATTTTGTTTATCCCTTTTCAATATATTGTGGCAGACTAAGAATTATATGAAATGAATGCTTTTGGTTTAGAATTATAGCCCTGTCATTATTAAAACAAGGGATTACATTAAACACGTCCCTGCAAGGTCGAATTTTTCTGAACATTTCAACCATTAGGTAACAATAACAGAAGGCATTCTAAATCTTTTCGAGTTTTGAAAGATAGTGTACCTCTTGTTAATTGAATCGAAAGATGATTGCCCTATGATTACCTCAATTCATTCGCTGCATAATTTACCATAATGATAATTAACTCCTTGTACTGAATGAGGTAAGATGTGCATGAGTTAGTCTCTCTCTCTCTCTCTCTCTCTCTCCTTCCTTCCCTCTCTCCTATTTAAGCATCTTGCCTACAATTTGACAGGACTTGTTGTGGACCCTTTCCATCTATATTATTTTGTCAATCCAAATATTTCTAAATAAAAGTAAAAGTTAGGCCAAGTTTTTCAAACTCCTAGGTAATTGCCTTCTATGTGGCTTATTGTTTTGGTCTAATTGTGTTCGGTTTTTGCAAAAGGGGCCATAACCTGGCCCACTGTATGACATTTCTATTTCTATGCTCACCTGCCCCTGAATTGCCCATAGTGTGTCAGTATAGCAGAACCTGTATTACCACAATTTCTTCTGCACTGAAATTAAACAATTATAGAGTTGGTAGATTACAAAACTAATGTATACTTTTTGAATACTTCTTAATTCTAGCATATGGGGGAAAGAAGTATACTGTAACTCTCAAATATATAAATGTTTTTGCAAGTTTGATATTTGATGGTTCTGGAGGTTTTTTTAGATGAAAAACTAAAGTAAAAAGAGGCTAAGCAATATTTTGTTCTGCCTTATAATAAAATAATCAGGCAAATACTTATGGATAAAATATTTATGGATATGATTCTGGTTGCCTAAAAATTGTCAGGAACTAGGGTGCAGAGGTGTTTGGTGATGTAGATGAGACGATATCAGCCATGAATTGATCATCATGGAACCTGGGTGATGGGTACATGGAATTTCATCATACAATTTTGTTTGCTTTTGTACATGTTTGAGACCTTCTATAATAAAAAGGTGTTTTAAAAGAATATATTTAGATATCTTCAGTGCATGTGACACTTGTCAGGGGGCCCATGTTAGAGTCCTGGGTCTGCCAGTAACATATGCTGCATCACTTTAGGTGGGCTATAACTTCCTAGAATTTAGTTTTCTTTCTTTAACATGATAGCATTAGAAGAGAGAAGTGGTTCCCAAGGAGGTGGAATTGCTTAGGAAGCTTTCTAAAATTTCATTGGCAACTCAGAATTTTTCTCGGATTTCGGGGATAAAAGGGAACGTATATTTCAAAATAACTTCTCAAGGAACTGTGGTACCACCATTCCTTATACACATACACAAATTTGAGGGTAACAAAGAGAGTGACTTAAATATCTACCCCACAACACTTTAATAGGACTAGGATGGGTTCTGAGAATATGCATTTTTAAAAAGTGCTTCAGGTGATTCTAATAAGTGATCCACATGCCACACTTTGAGAAGCACTTTATTAGCTCATCCCACAGTCCCTTCCAAATCTAACATCTCATGATGTTAAATGAGCATTATCATTTTTTCTGCTTTTTATTTTCTACCATTCCATAAATAACTGGTCATTTAATTACAAGTGTATAATTGTCAAGAAAATGATGCTAAGTTTCTTTCATCGAGTCATGAAGCAAGGTAGAAGTAGACTCTGGTTTAATTAGAATTCATGTTTGAGGCTTCTAGGCCACCATTAGGAAAAATAGTCACTATATAAATATATATATGTATATATATACATATGTGTGTGTGTCTGTCTATATATATACATATATATGTGTGTGTGTGTGTGTGTGTATATATATATATATATCACCAAATTTCTTCTTGGGGAAAGAGAATTTGCAAACTAAATTTAGCCTATCAATTTTATACTGATGAAAACAAATAAATTTGGTATACCCTCTCCAGTCTTCTTTCCTAATATTTTTGTTGTATGTAGTTTAAAGCTTTATGCTGGTCCTAATGGATAGATTGATAAATCAAGATTTTCTTTTGCCTATTTTTAGCCAAACACCTCATGCTACACGAGCAGGGAATGAAGTGATTACCGTTATTGACTACAAAGCTTCTTTGCATAGTGAACAAGGGTTAGATGTGAGTCTCAGAAAAAAATATAGTAATGAATTTCTGCCCCCAGCAAAAAAACTATAAATATGGGTCACAAAGGTCCTAATAGTGCCCCAAACTACACTTTTGGAAGGAGACAATGTAAATAAAGCTGAAAAGTAGTCAAAGCCTCAATGTGTCAATGTCTTATTTGCCTTTCCTTCCACTTAGATGTTTCCCACCCTGACGAATGACCTTATGTACTATCACATTCGTGACTCTAGTTAACATGTAAAGTAATATGAGTCACACAAATACAGGCACAGGTAAATGCCTCAAAACCTATTTATCTTCTTGGAAGAAACTTTTAATTCAATAGTTTCTGTGCTTGTTACTAATGTAAAGGCTTACTTCTAGGAAGAAAAGATGGTAAATGCCAAACAATGAAGTTTCTAAGTTCATGGTATGTTTTAAGAAGATTCTTTCCCCAGAAACACAGCTCTTGTGATAGCTTTTCAGATTGTGTTTCTTCATTTACCTGTACATAAGTTGAACAATTCTAACTAGTTCTGGGTTCTAAGTAGCAATAGAGCATGTCATATTGTTAAGGATAACTGATGTTGGAGAAAGTCAAGGTGGGAGTAGGGGTGAAGTCACCCCAAGCCTGTTCGTATTAACCACAACCCTGGAATGTCTGAAATAGTCCATATATCCTCTGTTGGACCCAGATCAGGTCTATCAGAAGCCAATGCAAAAGCTTGCTAGGTGGGGTCAGAAGATAAATTTATGAGCCAGGATCATTTTAAGTCAAAAGTTGAATATAAACCATATCCAAGGAGAAAAAATTGGTGGAAAGTATAACTATTTTTAGTTACCTCCAAAAAAAAGTACAGAGCTAAAAGAAATGATAAGGAACTGAATGATATAGGACTATGGAGAAATTAAGGAGCAAAATTTCCCAAAATACAGTGGGCTTGACACTTGGTTAATTTGGTTGCTCAGTGATGCCACCAGATTCTTTCTCTGTGCTGTTCTCAATCTGTCCATCATCCCCTTAAACAGGATATCCTGTGTGTGAGACATCTGTAACTGTTCCAGATGTCAGATTCTGAAATGTCAACATCCAGTGGACAGAACCAATTCTTCCTCCTGTATCATCTCCTTAGGAGTAAGGAAACTGTTTCCAGCTCTGCCCCCCACCTCACTTCCCCAACATCTCATTGGTCTGGATTAAGTCACATGGTCATTCCTAAACCTATAAGGGGAAAGGAGGGCAGGGGTTATTTTTCTGAAATGGAATTGATTTTGGAGAGTCAGATACAAATCCATTCCAGCAGCAGAGGATGGGGAGAATCCACCTCTCATTCGCAATCCACAAGGTCACGATGAGTCTTCTATAAGGTGGTCCTAAATTTTGGATTAGAGGAGATTTTTAGGTACATTAATTATGGGCTTCTATAATGAAGCACCACATACTGGATGGCTTAAAACAACAGAAATGTATTCTCTCACAGTTATGAAGTCTAGAAGTCCGAATTAAGGTGTCAGCAGGGCCATGCTCCCTCTGAAACCTATAGGGGAATGATACCTTACCTTTTCCTCGTTTCTGGCAGTTTGTCCAGCAATCTTTGGCCCTCCTTGTCATGGAACCGCATAACTTCAATCTCTTTCTTCCTCATCACATGCTGTTCTCCATGTGTGTCCCTATCTTCATGTGGCTGTCTTCTTGTAAGAATACTTGTCATATTGGATTAGGGTCTCACCATACTCCAGTATGACCTCATCTAAATTAACTAATTACATATACAGTCTCCGTATTTTCAAATTATTATTTCCAAATAAGTTCACATTATGAGGTGCCGGGACTTCAACATAATCATTTTTGGGGGAACACAATTCAGACCATAACAGTAGGCATCTACAGACCTATCCGCTTCCATCCAGTCTAGATCCAAATACCAGGGGGTTGACCAAATGAGTTAGGACACTATTCCCTAAATTTGTTGGAACATAATAATGGCTAGAGGCCATTAGTATGATATATACCACAGATATACTGAATCTTGATCTGTAGGGGACATGTCTAGAAATCTGCTTTTTGACAAATACCCCAAGTTCAATTTTATGATGAAGCAAGGTTGGAAAGCACAGAGTTAGCATGTCGGACACTTCTCGAGCATTTGCCATGCCATTCTTGGCTGTGAAAGACACAATGTGTATGTGATCTCATTTACTCATAATAGCAGTCCTGGGAGGCCGCTCTTGTCACCTTCATCATACACCTGCAAAAACTGAGGGTAGGAGTGGAGCTGAAAATGCAGCTAGGTCTGATCTCAAAATACACACTCTTTCCATCATGCTAACTCATCATATTAATAGTAAGTTAAAGAATCTTGACTTGTTCAATCTACTGTAGTTTACTCTCCTTGTTTTATTCCCAGGGCTAAAACTTTTTTCCTTTGTTCTCGTCCTTGTAGGGAACAAAAGACAGCTTGTAGCTATACTCAATTTGGTTTTGCATGTATTTAAAAGGCATCTTCTTCCCCTGCTCCCTTAAATCCTCTACTTTTTGGTCATTTGTCTTGAAGCTATATAGCCATCCTAGTTACTTCTTTAAGAACTTCTGAGACTACAGTGAGTTCCTCTAGAGAGCATAGAAATGTGTTGAAACATACTTCCTTGTTATCCCACCTATAGCAGGGTTGAAGCAAACACTAGCTACTACTGTATTTTCTTTCTCTTATCCCTTAGGTACACGATAGGTCATTTGGTTCTCAGCAGTTGATGCCAAGGTCTGCTAGGGAAGAAATGAGTCTTCAGAGCTCCCTACAAGTTAAAATTGAATCAGAAAAGCTGCATATATATCATTGCTCAAAGGGCAGGTCGTTTGCAGAAACTATGATGTGGAGGAACTGGGACATTGTTTTTCTGAGCACTTTGCCACTAGGATTTTATTTTCAGTGCAATGCGGGACCATGGAAGGCTTTTAAACCAGATGGTGACATGATAAAATTTCATTTCTAAAAATTATGATGGCTGTTGGGAAAAAGTGGATTGAAAGAAGCAAGAAAACACTAGAAGGTATTTCACAACTTCTCCAGGAAAATAGTGCCCTGAGAGAATCAGAGACAGCAAACATGGCTCATTGCCTGCAATGTTTCCCAATCCCAATATCCTGTTGTGGAATTCTACAGCTCAGGTCAGTGGTCCCTTCTGACCTACAGTGGACAAGGACTGATCTAGTAAAGTCATGTAGGAAATATGAGGAATTTGCACAGTTCAGCCCATGGGAGTGGCAAAATCCAACCAGCCATCTAACAGTTTAACATCTATTGTTACTGACCTCAGGTTGTAAAAGCTGATTGCTTAAAAAACAAAATGAAAGCACTCTAGTAGAAATAACCATATGTTTAATGTTAAGAGTCACTGATGTTTATAATAAATAGTACACAGTGGATAAGAGCTTGGGCCCTGGAGTTACACTTGGGTGACTCTGCCATGCCCTTGATGTGTGTCTTTGGGTGGGTTATTGAAACCCTGGCTCAGTTTCTTCATCTATAAAATGGGAATACTAGTATCTATTTCATGGCCTTGTTGTGAACTCTAAATGAGATAACAAATGAAAAGTGCCTCTCATAGTTTTAAGGTAGGGCACACTGTAAACACTTAGTAAGTGAGGGTTGTGGCTGCTATTAATAAATATAGATAATGCTGTCCAAGTTATTAAGCAGAAACGTTATGGAAAAAGCATTAAGTGTGGATTATGAAAGGTTGGAAATGGAATAATAAAGAGATAGAGATGTTTGTTCCATCAGGTTCCTTTGGCAAGTCATCCACATACTCTCCATCCTTTTGGTCATTTCCCCCCAATACACAGTATATTCCTTACCTCTTTCTGACAACCACGTGAAGAGTTGCTTGCCTCCTGCGCAGTGCTGAATCATAAACGATGCATTAGAAGCCATATATTCACTGTCTTCCCCACATATGCCTAATAACCACAGCAGATTTCAATGAAGAAGAGGGTAGCTGCAGGTGTACTCACCTTTTTATTTCCTTGTTGTTCGGTGCTGTGATGGCAGTGCCTGAAACTCGTGCTCCTGCCCTTTTTCCCCACTCTCGCGCCTTAGCGCTCTTGCCCAGGGTATAAATACACAGCGAACTGCACTGGTTTCAGGGGTGACTGAAAGAGAAGCAGCTGGTTTTCTCCATAAATGTGCTGTAGACTGAAGAGTTTGCAGACGACGTGATTGAGGTAGGTTAAAAACGGGAAGCAGGCTAAATTGAAAGGGAGGCGCCACAAAACGCTAGAGCAACCTTTGAACTCCAGGTCGGGAAGAAGCCGATGGTTTTTTTTTTGTTTTTTTTTTTAATATTATGAAGAGAAGGAAAATGTTTTACAGTAAATCTATGGAGCTGCTCCAGGAGGCTTTTCTCTTGATCTAATTGAGCTGTTTGAAGTGTGCTTGAAAGTTCTCATCCAGCGGGTGTCAGCAACCTGCCTGCTACAAGCTGTGAGAAGTTAATCGTCTCTGGCATTGTTAGGAGAGATTGTCAGGTATCTGATGGCTGTCTGTTCTGAACAATAGTGTATGGACATGGAAAGTGCTTGTGCCTTCGTTTGTCTTTGGGATATGGGGCTGCCGGAGAGCATACCCACTCCTCCATGCAGATGGTGCTTGTTCACGGTGTCAGTGCTAGATAATTCATGTCAAGCAGGCAGATAATCCCAAAACAGCTGCCACCGTCCACCTTACTGTCCCCTGCTTCCAAGCGCCATCCCCTTACCCAAAACAATCTTGCCATTACCACTGGCTTCACCTTCTACCTGCTTTGCCTGTTGCTCAGATCAGATGTCACCCACCTGGGAAGCCTTTCTTAGCCCTCACTACATTGAAGTTAGGGGCACGTCTTATGTTCTCCTAGTTTCTTGATTTCCCATTCAAAACACTTAATACACCAAACAGATTTTTTGATTGTTTGTCTGAATGCACTCCTTAGTAGCTCAACATGCTGTGAGGTTATGTCATGTTTATCCCAGAATAGAAAGCAATCCCCTGTATGTAGCATATTGACAATAAATTATCTACCAAAACAATGGAATAATTATGGTTTGGGGAAGGAGAAGTTATCTGAAAGCCCAAGATGCTAACTCATGACTCGTGGATTGTCAAGAATCACTTAGTTTCAGTTAATTTTGATAACTATGATTCCATGCTTTTCAGTTTGCACACATCTTCATGATTGTTCTTAATAGGCTATGGAAGTCCCAGCCCTTGGAATTGACCAGCACCTGGTAGGGGGAGGCACAGCAGAGCAGGGGGCTAGATTAGAACAAGCTCAGGCCCTCCTATTCTGATTAGTACTCGGGGTGGGTTGGGGAGTGGGCTCAGGGACTCAGCCCAGATGGTGGAAAGCCTGGACCAAGCACATCCTGGGGGAGTCTGAGTGAGGAACCAGGGAGGAGTGATAAGGCAAATTATTTCAAATGTTTAAAGGCATACACCTGAAATGTAAACAAGGGCGCATTAAATTTTACTGATTAGTATTTTTACAGTAATCCATAAACTTGACCATGTTCAGGTATTTGCACTCTCTAACAGACTCTGCTATGGAAGTAGCTGTTTCTTTTGCTGCCTTTGGACTTGAATCTCTTTTTGCCCTTGTTCTGTTTTTAAGTTTAGAATTTCAGCAAATTTTCTTTATGATTCTCTATTCTACGGCATACCTTGCACATTCGTCTGTAATCAAATCTGTTTAATGAAGGTCACAAAAGCTAAATCAACATGAGACCTGGGAGTGGAACCCAGTGGTCTGATTTTCTTGCCCACTGAGGAGCAGCCCTCCATCCCTCCTCCTCCTGCCGGGCGGGTTATAGTGTTTCACATCATCTCGTCTTATTGATTGAGTCATACGTCTCTCATTCCGCTAAGTCAGGGTCCTTAGGTGCTTCTGTGCAATCGCAAGGACTCTTCCTCACTAGCCCCCTTTGACTTTGATATCAATGTTATTTACTATTTCTGTTTCTGATAATTAAACAAAAAAAGTAAGATGTCAGGGTGACCAGGAAGAATCTCAGATAGGATACCAAATCTCTTGTTCCTAGAGAAATGTATGAAAATAGAGTCAGCTTATTATGGGCTGATGCTATCCCCTGAATTGAACCTCAGCTTCTTACCATGGAAATTCTCATTCAGTTGCCTAAGCTGCAAGCCTGTCATTCTCATATGCCTAACATGATGTGAAATTTTATATACATATAGTCGGCCCTCCATATCTGCAGGTTCCATGTCCATGGATTCAATCTACCGTGGACTCAAAACAAACAAAACACACACACACACATGAATATACTCAAATAACAATAAAAAGAATACAAATTAAAAAATATAGCATAACAGCTATTTACATAGCATTTACATTGTATTAAGTATTGCAACTAATCTAGAGATGATTTAAAGTACATAGGAGGATACGCATAGGTTATATGCAAATACTACACCATTTTGTATAAGAGATTGAGCATCTCTGGATTTTGGTATCTGCAGGGGATCCTGGAAGCAATCCCCTATGGATACCGAGGGATGACTGTATATGTATATACGTATATATTTGTGTATGTGTACATATATGTAAATAATTTTTTTCTTATAACATAACCTAAATTCTCCTACTATGCAAATACTTTACTTTCTAGTTGGGTTTTGGTTGATAACAGGCTTTTACTTCTATCTTGGTCTGGAAATACCTTGCTAGGTATTTTTATAAAGAAAAAATTCTGAAAATATGTGTTTTCTTTTTTGTCCGAAATAGTTTACTATTTTTCTCTATCACTAATTTGTAATACTGAAAAAAAAAAAAACCTCTCTACCATTCTTAGTGGAGAGTAACTTTCTAGTAATTTTCTAGTAATTTCTCTATGATCTTAGACAAACTGCAGCCACACTTGCTAAGATCGTTCACATTTACCTGTGTGACTCTGAGAAGCTTGCTTTATATGCTAGGCAGATTCCTAAATAGTTAGGCAGGAACTGAATTCTTAGAAATCAAGTCATTGCTTAAGGAAGTGGAAGAACTTGCTATTTGAATGAACCTTATTATGAACCTTTTTTCTAAAGCAAATAATCACTCCTTACTGTATCTTATCTTTATGGAAATCCCGATTTTCACATTTAAGCTTTACTTAAAGCAGTGCCTATTTGTATAGTTATCTTTAAATAATGGTCATTCCCAGATCCTGCCTATAATTGAAAATTAGGTAATTTTCATTTACCTTCTGACTTGCACCTCCTGAAAATCTCTTATCTCTATCTATATTTTGATAATTCTCTTGTAGGAACTATAATAGTCCCTGAAAAATGATCGTATCTCTGTTTCAATCTGAAAACACCACTAGCAGGCATGAGTCCAGAGCATACACTAGGAAATGAAGTACCCAGAGCCAAGTTAAGTGAACTGTTGATGACTTTTCTGAAAATCATAGAAAAATCTCATGAAATATAGAAGTGTCTGATTTTGACATTTAATTCTCAAATATACTCACATATGTTTTCCTTCTCTCTCTCCCACTCTGGGTGTATATCACCATATAAATGAGAAATGGGTCATCTTGCCTTTGAGTCATTTATGGAGAAAGTTTTTTTTTTCCTTCTTTCTAGTTCTGAAAAGAGTGATTATTTTGCTTTTAGAGAGAATCTTTCTGGGGCCAGATGAAACATCTGAATAAAATAAATATCAATCAGAATTGAATGTGAAGATGAAATTTAACTTGCCTTTTTACCATTAAATGCATATTTGAAAAATGGGCTCTTCTATCAATTCCCTTTTGTTATCACATCAGCACATACTGATTCCAACCAGAGAACTAAATCTTAATATTCTGCCCAAGATAATGTGCTGTCTCTGGCCTGTGCCAAAGCAGAAAATGCCAATGAGAACTGGGGAGCTCCCAGGCCAACTTCATTATACCAATGGGCTTATCCATTTCAAAAAAGCATCCACAGTCAAGGTGCTCCCAGTAATTGAATATTTTGCCTGGTGAATCTGGGCTTGAGTCATTCATCTCTCTGACCCAGTCTTCAAGCCTCCTCGCCCAAGAGATCTGAAAATGAAACCAGCTGTAGAAACTAGATTTACTGCTGGGAACCTGAAAGTTCAGCTAGTGGGGGAAGAAAAACAAAGAATAGGATGTTTTCCAATTAACCTGCTTTTGTGAGTGGTCAGCAAATGTTTTACATTTCTGCTGTATTCCTCGGTGAAGGGTTCACGTGAAATGCACCCTCTGGAGAATATGGTCTTGCTGGAAATCCAAATTAATTATGATTCTCAGTGTTCTGAGGGCTAGCTTCACCTTCAGAACCAGGCAAGCTTGGCAAGTGCAAAGTCCTACTGGCGCTCCAGCCTTCCACTTCAGGAGGGCATTTGAGTCCAGCACACCTCTCTAAGCAGGCTGATTAACTGAAGCTGTGTGCAAATTAGTTTTCTTCAGGAGCTATTTATTGCTCTCAAATTAGCAGCACATTCATATGGAAGGCAAACAAAGGTAGTTGTGAAAAAACGAGGACACAAAAGATACACAACTTGTCTGGTCTTGTTCTATATATTGATGTCAGAGCAACTTGGGAGAACTAGGACCACCGTGGTACTTTCATCACCAGCCTGATGATGGTCCCGACTTGCAGAAAAGCCCCAAAAAAACAAGGGGCCAGGTCTAATCATTGATGTGCTTCCTGACATTATTGAGAAGGACAGGCCAAATTCATGGTGATGTTGTCTGGCCGAATTATCATAAATTCTCTCTGCAGTTTTAATTAGCTCTGCTCTTTGCTCCCTCCCATTTTAATCCCAAGCACATGTGTATGTTTGTATCCTTAATTTTAAAATTCTGAGAAGCATTTAGTATCATTGTTCTAGTTTTAAAGTAGGTACAGCTTGATGCAGTGGGAAGACTGCTGGCCTAGAAGTCAGGTCTGCGGCTAACCTGTAGTGTGACCTTGGACACAGTCTATCAGGACCTTAGTTTCTTCTTATAAGCAATGAAGTGTTAGAATTCAGCAGCTTCTTAAATCACCCTCAATTTTTTAGTGTCTATGTGTTTAGGATCCTGTGGAGGGTCCTATCATGTGAGAGACCATCCTGTCACGAGAAGGTGAGTGAAAGTGAAGAAAGCCCATGTTAATATTTGTTATCGTCAGCTTGCAAAGCTACTTCAAGTCTTTGAGCAATAAGAAATACACTTTTTTTCTCTCCATTAAATATATATTTAATATATATAAATATATATTAAAGCAGAGTGTGTCATGAACTGATACTACGGGAATTTGTTAAGTATTTCATTTTTTTTTCTGGGAAGATAATTTCTGTAGAACAGATAGGATTACCTTCATGGAGCGAGGTTAACAAATTCTCTTAATTTTAGGTCATTAGGTTTATTTCCAACTTACTCTCGTTCCCTATTTTTGTTTTTGACTTTCTAAAGGACAAAAAAAGCATGAACTATGGATGCTAATATCTCCAAATAATGCCCTATTAGGCTCAGGAAATGTCCCATGCTGTGTCAGAAATTCAAAGAGAACCAGAGATAGTGTGGCCATGTAGAAAGTAAACTGATTAAATACACTCAGTGTTGCGAGAAACCTTAACAGTACTTTAGTGCAACTGTAAAAGCATTGTTCAAAACACTTTGCACTTCCCAAGATTTGGCTTTGTATCCGAAGTCTGCCAATTTACAACTGTTCAGAGAAGCCACTGAAACTCCAAGAGATTCAGCTTCCTCATCTATGAAAAAGGGAAATTGGACTCAATTATCTTTAAATCTTGTTTGCCTTAATAGTCTCTTATTCTGCTAGACATTTTCAGTATTTCAGAAATCTGCTCTTGGAGAAAAAGACATTAAGGGGGGGCAGGCAAAGTAAATGATATAATATAATAAGATTTTTAAAATAGTAGTAGAATTAAGTGCTCTGAGATTTGGCATAGTCATCCAATAGTTTAGTTTGTCCCTGACAGTAAGAAGTTATGGAGGCCGATTTACTAAGTCAGAACATCCTGTTTTAACTGAGTAATAAACATACTTGTTTATGTAGAACTGGCTGAGGCTTAAGAAAGACCAACTGCTAATAGCCAGAGACAGCCAAATAACACTTCTTTATTACTGACATTGCACACTGGCGTAGACCCTCTCTTTTACTATTGACAGCATTATTTCTTTGCTGTTTTTACAACAGAAAAGCCCAGTAAAATGTAAACCTCATTTTCTTAAGTCATTGGTCTTAGGGGTATGCAGAGTAAATAGAAAACATACTACCTGTATTTCTGTAAAGTCTTTTATTTAGAGTAATTAACAGAAGCTATCTCCTTTCAGTCTTATCAAGGAAAGAAAATTTCTCCTAGAAGTCATATTTCCCCTTCTAATGACACAATTGCTTTATTATGTGACATTCAAAGAAAAGACTTAAAGTCATATTTCTAGTAGAAAATTTGATGAATAATATAGATTGTTACTTCAAAGTAAAAATATGTTCCTGAAAAAAAGTTTTAACCCAAGCTTAGTAATTAAAGTTATCACAGAAATAATAAGGATTATTCTCAGGATGGATGGAGTGTCTTGATTAGAAAGAAACACACATGAAAGATTCATTTTATGGAAGAAAGGAAATACGTGCTGTTTATTTGACAGTAGGAAGTCAGACCAAAATATATTTGTATGACCTTAAACGGGGTCATGCAGGAAGACAGGATCTGTCTTTATGAATATTTTCAGCCTCCGAATTTGACATGAGAATGGGATCAAGAAAATGAATTTTATGTGTTACATGGCTAAGATCCATGTTAGAACTCAGGCAGGATGATTCCTGTCATTGGTCTACTGGGAAATTACTTTCAAATGCAAATGCAGCTTTCAAATAAATACATTGTGTGTGTGTGTGTGTGTGTGTGTGTGTGTGTATTTTAATTTCCCGAAGTGGGTATATCAGCACATAAAATAGACTTGTCCAGTGTAAAAAAGGCAATAGTTATTAAGAGCACAAAATTCAAGTGGGATTATATCCAACTGTGGTCCAGCAGGCATATGACTTTTTCTGGTAAGAAAGAAGCTAGGTGAACTAATTAAGACCTGGGGATGGTTGTTCTGAAACAGTCTGAGAACATTCATCTCTAGAAATGGAGCTAGTGACTGACCAAAAGAAGGACTCTGAACCTCCTAATGCAAGTATCAGTTATATTTCCAGAGATTTAAAAATATAAATTTGGAAAACTTAACCTTTTTTTTAAACTCTCTGAGAAATAACACAGCATTTTGACTTGAGGTAGTCTCTTTGGAGGAAAGGAAAGTAAGTTACAAAGACAAAGTGGGAAAAGAGGTAAGGAGAAAAAATATTCCAGTGGACAATGTGACTAAAAAAATTATTTCACAAAAAAGCAGGGGAGAACTTGAAACAAAATAGGTTTGCTTTAAAATGCAAAGAAAGAGCCTTACCCAAGGATCAGTCTCCCAGTTCTTCTCTTTGGTTGGTTGAGTCCCACTTCTGCTGACTTTGATCAGCTGCTAGCAAGTCAAAGAGCTTCAAAGGGGCCACTGACACACATTCTTTTCTGGGTTATCGTGACACTGACAAAGAGCACCTACCAAAAATTAAAAGAGCGCAGAGACAGAGGTGGGCGTGCCTGAAAAACCCTGACAGGCTGCCGGCAGCACCTCTGCCTCATTAGCCTGCGGTTTATACCTGCACCACCAGGCTCACTGAAGGTGGCTCGAGATCAGACTCACTTTGTAACTCTTCTCCGTACTTATATGTATAACAGATGAACTATAGCCAATGGAACAAAAAAGTACATTTAATACTTTCTGAAGTGATGAAAGAGGAAGAGAGCAGAGGAGTTGAGATGGCAAAAAAGAGAAAAGAGAGCGTGCACACACCCTCTGGCAATGTAATAGAATAGTGAGAGAGAATGAAAAAAAGAGAAAAATATTTAATATACCTTTATATGTTTAATATTTGTCTTTTGTTATTTATGACCTTAGCTTTTGATTCCCTGGTAACTAACTAGGAAGCATTTTGCCACTCAGTAGCCCTTCCTTCGCCGGCTTTCTGTATTACAGTGTCTCATGAAAAGGCAATGAACCGAAAGCTCAGTTCAACACAATCATCCTTCTTAAGGATGTTCTCTTCACTTAAATGTGACACAATTATTTGGCCAATATAGAAGAGAACTGTATTCTATTGTTCTCCAAAGGTCTGTTGTACTCCAAATGCCTTTCTCCTTAGACCATGGAAGTTTGAGCAACAGTGGGTAGATTTCATTGAAATCTTACCTTCTGTAGAACTGTATCTCACTAGAATTCTTCTCACTTGAGCAATATTGTTCATTTTGCAATAACATATTTTATATTTTGACTGTGTGTATTAAGTGGCTAAATCTACTCATATACCAAAAAAAAAAAAAAAAAAAAAAACCACACATTTAACTCTTCATGTGGGCTAAAGGCCAGAGCATAAGAGGAAGAGGACCCCTTATCAGACATTTCTTGTGCTTTAAGAGGCACTTTGAAGCTATAAACTTGAGAGAAACTTGAGCTCATTCCTGACCCTGATTCTACATTTGACATAAGCCATATGTTTATAGCAGTCACTCTTGTGTGACTGTATAAATTCACTATGTCAAGAGTTTGCATCCTGAATTAATTTGTATAAGGTGTTTGGGGGAATGCTGATTTTATATTGGAAACAAGGTTAGGTGGAAGCCTCAAAATTGCCTTTGTGGAGTTCTATAACTCAGCATATTGTAATTCTGACTTGTAACATACTCCAGAGGAATCAGTCTGGGTGACTTCACAAGTCTAAATATTGGAAAAATTGCTAGCACTACCAAATCAACCAGGTTCTGGCAGCTTACTGCTTGCAAGAAAATTAGTGTATTAACTCTTTCCAACCACTGATTGCATTAGAGTTGCACATGATCTGATTTGTGAAATTCTGCACTCACACATTCGACTAGTTAGAAAGAAGAAAGTGTGTTGAAGCAGATGTTGTCCTAAGGAAAAGAGATTGCTTGAAATGTAAATGTATTATAAAATGGCTTATCCATGGGTATGTCCCAGAGCTTTTAGAAATTTCCTTGTCTCACCTTATTCAATTTAATGAATTTTTTTCTTATGAAAAAGGCAAAACTACAAGTGAGTTAAGTGTCGATGCTCTGATGTTAGGCAGACTCGGTTTGTCCATCTCATTTTACCTCTGTTATCTTGATCAATTTATGTAGTCTCTCTAAGTCTTCATTTTTGTGTTTGTAAAGGAGGATTTGATAATAGAATTGTCTTTTTAGTGTCATCGTAAGGATTAAATGTGCTAAACCATGCTATTTTTTTTAGCATAATTTCTGACATAAAGACCCAATGAGTAGCAGTGGCCACCCTTCATCTTACCATCTCTGTTACCTAAGAGAGATGCAAAGCAATGGTACCATTCAAATATTTTTCTGGAGAGGTTAAATGAACACATGTTTTTCTTTTTGTCCCTCAATTTTTTTTAAGACAATAGGGTTAAACCACAGGTTGCATAAAACTGACTAATGTCATGCATGAGTTTCAAGGAAAGATAGCTATCTTTGTCCATTTGGGCTACCATAACAAAATGCCATAAAGTAGGCAGCTTAGACACAACAGGAATTTATTTCTCACAGATCCGGAGGCTGGGAAGTCTGAGATCAAGGCACTGGCAGAGTGGAGCCTGCTTCCTGGTGCATAGATGGTGCCTTCTAGCCATGTCCTCACGTGGGGAGAGGGATGAAGGGTCTCTCCATGACCTCTTTTACAAGGGCACTATTCCCATCTATAAGGGCTCCGCCTTATGATGTAGTCACCTCCCAAAGGCCTCATTGCATTGGTGATTAGGTTTCAATGCATAAATTTGTGTGTGTGGGGGGGGTGTGCAAACATTGAAATCATTGTAATGGCAGTGGAGGAAGTGAATTTGAATTCTTATTGCCATATAAATACTTCACTTCTTAAATAACTTGCTTAACTTTTATTCTGCTTTATTCTATAAACGAAGCTACATGTAGGAGTGGTATAAGTTATTTCTAAAGTAAAAGACGAACTCTTTTGTAAATGTGATATTGTTAAGTTATAGCTTGCCTTGTCCAATGATACTTTTTTTACTTATAGAAAGAACTTTAAAAAGCAAAGAAATTATTAGGTTACTGTTTATTTTGGGTGGGGTGGGGCTGTTATGATTTTATCCTTAGTCCTCAAAACACTGTTAAACATGGACTATCTGTAGTCGTTCTCAACCTTATTTTTTCAATACCAACCACTTCCATGTTTGCAATTTTTGTTTTCATTCAAGTAAAGTGGATGGAAGGGAAGTGGAATCCTCTGAGAAAATCCCCTATACAAAGAGGAAAAATGTTTAATCATTTAGAATAATAATTGCATTGTAAATATTAGCAGCTGATAAGAAGTAGAGAACCAAAAGAAAACAAGGGAGCTGCTACACTGTTGCATCTTGCTTGATGCCTTCATTCAGGGCTGTAGCAGCTACATTTAAGGTCACTTAGCAAATGATGCTGCTTCCTATCTTGTCTTCTGGAAGTCCACTCCTTCATCTCCATCTGAGCTTTAAGCAAGAAAACTGCCAGTCATAGAGCATTTCCTACACAGTTCCATGTTACTGTTATGCAAAGAACTCCGAAAGGCATGTTGATGGTCAGGCTGCTTGGGAGGAGAATAATTAGCTGTGTGACTTTAACTAGGCCAAAAAATGTCATGTGGGATAAAAACACGAAAAGCCATTCATCTATATAGACCAGTTCTCAGGACAGTGTTTGTCTTAGTTCATCTGCTAATTCCTTTCAAGCCTAGAAAACTGTTTTTGGGTTTTTTTTTTTACGTTCTGAGTGCTGTGATCTGAACCCTTATGCTATTTTATTCTCTATTATGGTGTTAATATTTTGATTTTTTTATTAAATGTATTGTAAATATGTCTTATCCTCCCACTTCTATATCTTCTTCCAAAATGCGTACACACATGCACACACACACACACCACAACTACAGCTCATTTTGGACTAGTGATCTTATCTAATTTTTCTTAGTTTTCCATTTTATTGTTTGTCAAGTTGAATGGAACTTCCATGCTTTCCTCTGCTGATATTTAGGCAAATTTGCATAAAATACAAGATCATTTCTATCTGGATAAGAAGCTCAGCTTCCACCTATCAGATGGTGTTGTTCATTTATACAGGAGGCTGTAGGAGACAAGACCTGTAGGTGAATGTAATGAATAGAAGAGAAAAATGTGCCCGATCATGTCACTTGTGGCCTATTCAAATCCTGCACACTCTACCTTTATACCAAAATTTGATTGACAATACCTTCAGACATACTCCCAATTCTCTTTCAACGGAAAAGCTTGTATTCGTTTTTTTATACTCTTCATTGAACATTTACTGTGTTCCACATGCTACAGGGAGTACGTCACACTCATTTGACTCACTTACTCTTGCAGTAAATCATTGTGGTGTGGTAGTATCCTGTTTATGGGAGCTTCTGTGACTGTGAGGGGAGAGACACAATGGATGCGTGCCTAGTAATGCCTTTGTCATGTTTTTTATAACAGATTGCTCACTCATCTGCTACTTCCTCCATCAGACTATACCTCTTTCCTTATTATATCTTCAGCATATTACAAAGTGTCAGGTAGGTGAACACTACTCATTCACTATTGACCATATGAATGAGGCCCTGCTTATGAAACCTGAGAGGCCTGTGCAGGGTCATTCTGTCCAGGGACTCATCCTCTCTGACTCATCCTCTCATCCTCTCAGTATGAGACCATATGTTCAACCCAACCAGTAAGGAAATCAGAAGGAAACTTCCATTATTTTTTACATACCCCCTTTTTCTTTCAAAAAGCATTAAAAACTTCAAATATTTCAAAAATCAGTCCTTATATGGCCTTATAATTTAATTTCAATAATAACTACACACATGTACATTGGCATGCAAGGATGTTTTCAGTACAGTGTTAAGTGGGGGGAAAAAAAGGTTTTATAATAGTGTGTATAGAATCAATCCATTTTTGAACATACAGCTGCATATTTGCTTACATGTATCCAGGCACATTTTTTTACTCTTCATTCATTCTCACTTAATCAACCCCCTGTTGAATACTTGGCCTTTTTCTAATGTTGTGTTATTTTCTTTTTTTTTTTTTTTAAAAGTCCGTACCAAATATCCTAGTAGAACTTGTCTGTGTGCTTGTCTAATTATTTCGTTAGGATAAAAGGATCCATATGGTGTCACTTCAATGCGGTTATTGGTATGATTTGCCTCCCTGCCTCTGGGAATGGACTTTGTCTCGAGGCCAGGAGCTGCCACTCTATCTGGTGACTGCAGTAATACGACTTCATGTGTTGTGACTAATGAGGCATGTAAAAGATTGTCTGCATCTTATGTATCAGTGAGTTTTCTGACACCCCTAGGAGACACTTACTTTTTGTTTTAAAAGCCTATTCCTGAGTTGCATTTCTGTAATCAGATGGCAGCAAGGCTGAGTCTTCTCACATTAAGAGTAATCACGTTTCATCTGATACACAGGACCGCTGGGTGGGGGGCCTTGTCAACACAGAGTTCTGGGGGATTGGGTCTAATTAGAAAGTAGAAGCTGCTTGCAGGCTTCCTTACTGGTCCTTTCTAATTTGTACTCCCACAAAGATATTCTTAGCCCTAGCAAAACTGATCGTATCTAGGATTTTTATGTTAGAATGAGCACAAATTCGTTTGTGCTGACATCAAACATTTCTTGAGTACCTCCTGTACTTGATACCACATTATTTGCTCATCTCAAAGTTGTGCCACAAAGGACCAGTGGAACTAAACAGACAAGAGCAAGAAGGACCTTGCTGGCAGAGGTACCTGCATGCACAGAATTCAACAGTTAGCCTATGTGGAATTGCAAGTGGTCTGGCTTTGCTGGAAGTGGGTTTGCAAGCTGAGGAATAAGGGGAAATGAAGCTAGATAGAGTACCAGGAAGTGGCAGAGCACACAGGGCCCTACCTCTCCATGGCACTTATCACAATACTTACTCTCTTATTTTGTTTGTTTGCTTGCTTATTTGTTTTTTGATGAGCATTGAGCCAGAACTTCAGTATGAATTCTTGTTCTCATCTATAAAAGTCACTGTAATGGCTTCCCATTGCTCTAAGAGAAGACTAAATCCTTGATCTGGCCCACAAGGTCTGGGATAATCTGTCTGCTGCCTGTGTGGTCTCATTCCTCACCAGGCCTGCATGTTTCCTCCCAACACTGATTGGCCCCACTCTCTGGGCTCCAGTGATAGGGACCTTCCTTCAGTTTCCTTAATAGGGCATGTTGTTGTCTCCTGACAGAGCTTTCGTATAAGCTGTTTACTCTACATGGAATCCCCTTTTCTTCCC